>NC_079164.1:58488684-58561184 GCF_947568905.1 Ostrea edulis
AGTTGCTTTGGCTCTCCCTGTTGTTCAGCTCTAGTGATTTTTAAAAGATTTTTTTGCAATCTTTATTCCCATGAAAAATTGTGACCCCATATTGTGGCCACAACGTAGTGTCAAAGAGTTACAAAATAACCATGATACAAGGTCACAGGGTAAAAAATCATGGTATGAGGTCTTGCCATAATGAGTAGAAGCCCTCCCATAAAGAGTTCAGGAGATACTGACTAGGTTAACTTCTCTTAAAAAGTAGGTCAAATTACAAGATTGAAAAACTTTGGTACCAAAGAAAGGTCTTGTTACAATTAATAAGGAATGCACATATTTAAACAAAAGGCCCATAGACCACATAGCTCACCTGAGTCACCTTGATTTTTAAATTTTTAAAGATTTCCCTATATATTTGCACGTAAAACTTTGTGGCCCCAAGCTACCCCTGGTTCTAATAAACTTGAATATGCACCATGTCAAAAAGCTGCCATGTAGATTTGAACTTGTCTGGTTCTTGAGAAGATTTTAAAAGATTTTTTACTATATATTTGCATGTAAAATTTTGAGTCCCTATTGTGGCCCCACCTTACCCCCGGAAACCGTGATTTTGACAAACTTGAATCTCCACTATGTCAGAAAGCTTCCATGTAAATTTGAACTTTTCTGGCCCAGTGGTTATTCAGAAGATTTTTAAATGACCCCACCCTATTTTTGTGATTCTCCTTTGAAAGGGACATGGACTTTCATCTGAACAACATTGAATTCCCTTTACCCAAGGATAATTTGTACTAAGTTTGATTGAAATTGGCCTGCTGGTTCTGCAGAAGAAGATTTTTAAAATTTGTGAGTGTATTTTTGCTATTTTGCTATGATCTCCCCTTGGAGAATTACATTGCCCCTCATTGGTACAAACTTGAATCCTCTTCACTAAAGGATGATATGTGCCAAGTTTGGTTGAAATTGACCTTGTGGTTTTGGAGAAGAAGATGAAAACATTGTTGGGAATCGGATGAAAAATGATAATCGATTAACCGGAATAATCGTCGAAGCCTTTCAAAGCGATTATCGATTATAAGTGGTTTAATTCTCAATATATATTTATTAGAAGCAAATAAATTAACTTTCTTATTCAAATTCACTTGTATATATTTGTGTATATATTTATCTGATAAGAAATTGTTTGTTTACTACACTTTATTAGGTTTAGCACATCAAAGAAAAATCATATCTATAGACCCTGAAGCGTACTACTACACCACCTGCACGGAATGGTACAAAATGATTCTTGCACGGAATGATAAACGGTTTGCACGAAACACTGCATGAGCAGTCTGCACGCAACGATGAATGGTTTGCACAGAACACTGCATGGAATGGTGAATGGTTTGCACGGAATGCTTTGCACAAAATGCTGACCACTTTGTGGGCGTGGTTTGCACGTTTTGTGAACGGTCTGCATGAAACGGTAGGCATGACCTGCACGCTTGGATTTTTTCGACATTATTTGGTTCTTCCTGGGGTTATAGTTTAAACAAGAAATAGTTTCAATATAATGGCAATATTCTAGATATTATAAAAGGTTGAGACAGAAATGATAATGATCCGGCCATTTTAAAATGATAATTCATGTTAAATATTTCATTTTTACTTAATTAGCTCAATGACTTATGAACACATTAATTGGAATAAAAACAAATGAATATTTTTTTAAACTTCAGAATTAAAAGAAGAAAATGCTATAAATTGTATTGTCATGGAATATGCCGCCATGATTATTCAACTTTTATTGATTCATTGCGCTATTCAATTCATTAAAACTGAAATGTTCATGTCAGTTTCACTATTTTTGTACATTTAATATGAGTGTCTTTAAAACACATGTGCAATTTGTATAATCCAGGCCTATTCTCAAAGACAGATCTTAAATATAAACTTAAACATTTTGTATATGACAACAGGTGACATGATTAAAAACTTCTTGTCAGGCAAGACTGGAACATATTCTTGGGCATACATAACATGCCAACTTTCCCAATTTGTGCGGGATTCTCCCGATTTGAAGCAGTTGAAAAGGCAAATCCCGATCGGGATTGCAAAAATACCCTGAAATCCCGATTTTCTAAAAATATCTTCCATTTTACGACAACAAACCCCCATTTCCAACCGAAATTTGAAATCCCGCGTCATTTCTGAACTGGCCAATCAGAAATCGGGACAATAGTCAGCCATTGCTGTTTACCTGTGTCGCATGGTATCGGGGTGATGTAATTTACCTGGTCTGCCTGTGTTGGGGTGCTTATTGGACAGTGCGAAGCATGTTTTGATAATAATTAATCGGGAAGACAGATTTCAAATTGACATATCCTTACACAAACGTGAATGACAACGATAATAGTGTCACCACCAAACAATCGGACATTCCCGATTTTTGCATCTCGCTGACAGCATCCAAAATATGCAATAAGATACGTCAAATATATGTTTTTCCAACTATAATAATATAGGCTATCCGAATCTATCTGTCTATAGCGATGTATTACATAGTCTATATAGTGTAGTATTCAATAGACTTTGTGATGCGTAATTCGCACAAGTCTGTACTGAATTTTATATCAGCAAGTAGCCTTAATTTACAAGTTAAAACGTATATTTTGATGTGGGTTTTTTTCCTGGTAATTATTTCAGATGTCATGGGTGCAAAGGTTTTGTTCGCAAACTTCATAGCAGGGCAGATTACTCCTTTTCTGGTTGCAGTGCAGATTGTTCCACCAGACTCTGCAAGCCCATGTTTACAGACAACCAAGATGTAGTCGTACCTAAATGCATGTGCTTTAATTTAAATTTTGATATATAGACCAGCCAATGTGTATATGGTGTAAAAGGATGCAACTTTAAGTATTATTTGATAATATGTATGTGACTTGTTGGAGAGGATTTTTTGCTGAATAGATGATTTTGATAAAATACTTATGTATATCTTTCAAAGTGTTTTTTTCATTATATAGTTTTGTTAAAGTTAATGGTCATACACACTTAATGTTGTGTTAATGTATTTAATGATTAGATTGATATTTTATTTGAAAAGACAAATATTTATTTTCATGGTAAAATGTCGTGAATTTTGAGCGTTGAAAAAAGGTCGTCGCGCGCAAAATCCCCCATGGGGATTTTGAAAAATTGGCATGTATGCTTGGGTGGGGAGGGGGGTTGCATCTAGACATCGTATTAGCCAGTCGATAAAAACCTGGCACCTTGGATAAGAAGGAAAAATACAAAACAAAAAGAAACAATCAAAATATGATTGAAATAGATTGAGAAAGAAATCAAATATATAAATGAATAAATAAAATAAATAATGACAAACTACAGTAATGACCAAAAGATTTTTCAACTATATGTATGCGAGTGGATCTAACATAAACACCCCTTTTGTCATATTACAATTGTCCCCACCGATTTTCATACTTCTGTACGAATACCAGGATTAGATGACATCTATAATTGTGGTAAAAAAAAACAACCTTGGAATTTGTGTAGATTATACAAGTTATGCACAGGTCTGTAAAGTCTTTGCATTATTCACAATTCCGATAAACAATTTTAATAAAAATATTTTTAACTAAAAACAGAAACTTGATTAAACAAGTGTAACAAGACAAATGAATTATTTCTATATACAAAAAAAAAAAAATGAAAAAGATAAAAAAAAAAAAAAGAGAAGAAAACTACTGAAGGCAGATATATATACATGTCTCGGCACTTGCTGGAAACTAACAAGAGTGTTAAAATGGTATCAGATTTTGCTCTGCATGATCCCCTATTGTGGCCCTACCCCAAGGGGTCGTCAGATGTTAACAAACTTGAATCTGCACTATGTCAGAAAGCTTTTATGTAAATGAAAACTTCTCTGGCCCAATGGTTCTTTAAAGATTTTTCCTATATATTTGTATGTTAATTTTGATCCCCTATTTTGGCCCCACCCTACCCCTGGCAGCCATGATTTTTACAAACTTGAATCTGCACTATATCAGGAAGCTTTCATGTAAATATCAACCTTTCTGGCCCAGTGGTTCTTAAGAGCCTGTCTAGCAAAAAATTCATGCAATACTGTCCAAATCATAGGTTACCACATCTTGATGAAATTTGGTGTAGGTAGACATCCAAAATAGTAATTGAAAAATACTCCCCAAAAATTGCTATTTTCAACATGGCCACCATACGCAGCGCCATCTGTATTTTGCATATTTTCATCAATATTATATATAAAAATCCAGAAAAAGGGTAAAGATCAAATGTAATTTATTTCACTAAAAAATTTAATTTATTTTTTTCAAAAACGGCATAAGTCATAAACAAACATGAAACACATCAAGGGGCAGACAACTCTTCAAAATTGCCAACTTTTCAGAAATGAAGAAAAAGTACAAATTGGAAGGGTCAGATCTTCCAAGAGCAGGCTAGGAAATAATTCATTTTCATACTACTGTCAAAATAGACTACTAAACATCATTCCATCATATTATTGAGCTTGGCATTTAAAAATCATATGAGGTATTATAGGGTTTAGATAATGCCTGTTTTCAATAAATCTAGAAAAAGTTATTTGTATATCTATATTTTTCAGCCAAAATTAAATTTAAACATCATGAAATGAATTACATAACAACAGCAGACAATAGCCTTCCAAAATTGAATCTGCATTATGTCAGGAAGCTTTCATGTAAATGTAAACTTCTTTAGCCCAATGGTTCTTGAGAAGAAGATTTCTAAAGATTTTTTTTCTATGTATATTAGTATGTAAAATTTGATCCCCTATTGTGGCCCCATCCTACCCCTGCGGGCCATGATTTGAACAAACTTGAATCTGCACTATGTCAAAAAGCTTTCATGTAAATTTCAGCTTTTCTGGCTCAGTAGTTCTTTAGAAGATTTTTATATGACCCCACCCTATTTTTGCGATTATCTCCTCTTTAAAGAGGGTAGTGATTTGAACAAACTTGAAGCTTTCATGTAAATTTCTACTTTCCTAGTCCATTGTTTCTTGAGAAGATTTTTAAAGATTTTCCCTATATATTTCTATGTATAACTTTGATCTCTTTTTTTTGCAGCCCCACCCTACCCCTGGGGGCTATGCTTTTTATAAACTTGAATCTGTACTATATGTCAGAAAGTTTTCATGTAAATATAAACTTTTCTGGCCTAGTGGTTCTTGAGAAGAAGATTTTTAAATATTTCCCCTATATATTTGTATGTAAAACTTTGATCCCCTATAGTGGCCCCAACCTACTCCCGGGGACCATGGTTTTAACAAACTTACATCTGCATTATATCAGGAAGCTTTCCTGTAAATGTAAACTTTTCTGTCCCAGTGGTTCTTGAGAAGATTTTTAAAGATTTTCCCTACATATTGTAGCCCATGTAAATTTTTGATCCCCTCTTGAATCCCCTTCACCCAATGATGCTTTGTGCCAAGTTTGGTTGAAATTGGTCCAGTGGTTCTCGAGAAGAAGATGAAAATGTGAAAAGTTTACGATGACAACAATGCCAATGGACAACAGAGAAATTTCGATCAGAAAAGCTCACCTGAGCCTTTGACTCATGCAGGTGAAGTAATAATAAAAACCACTCTGCAATGTTTTTTGAAATGGTAATTTAGTAATGTAAATGATGAATCAAACATGTTTGCAGGGATAGGAATTTCAGACACGGTTTTCCAATATGCGTTTTTTTAAGGTTTTTAACATAGAGGGGGTCATTGGGCTCTCATATTGTCTGCTGCCCCATCTACTTTTTAAGTCAAATGATTGCTGGAGTGTAAAGGTAAAACATATTAAACTGTTTCAAAAATCTGTAGCTTTTAGAAGTCACAATTTTTGCGAATATGATAGGCTATGAAGTCAAAATTTGGACCACTATATGTGCATTTTCATCACTTTGAAACCAAAAGCATGGTTCAGTGGATGAAAAATTATTGAAAACAGTCAAATGCAATACATTTTCTTCAATTCATATATAAAAAAACATATTTCCACTGCTTAAATAAAGACAATGCCTCAAAACCTGCATGTGTATATTGACACTTCGTGTTTTTAAGTGATGTGTTCTATTTTTGCAAGCAGCTGTACTCTGGGAAAGTCTGCTAAACACACTTTATTCATGAATTTCATTAATACACATCCTCTACAAAATACATGCAAATTTTGATAGAAATCTATTGGGTTTTCAATATTAAGATGTGGTATGGGGAATTACCTTAACCCTCTCCTTCATAATGACGCCTTTGGACACCTACCGTGATTTGCATCAAAACACCTTTGGACGCCTCTAAGACTTTTCACATTCAATCACTTATATCATAAAAAATAATGACTGTCAGCAAGATCCAAAGTTAACACATGATTCAAAATATCCTTTTCTTTCTATATCTCAAGTTATCAAAAGTTTAAGACATTATTTTATAATTATCGATACAAATCGAGGTGAAAAAATCAACACGATACAAAAATAGCCATTTTTATTTCGATGCCGGTATTTTCATAAATGCATACGAATTTCACTTCGTATTAGCAAATGCATGTAAAAATGAGAAAGACATATCATTGGAAATATACTGTCAATGGATATTATGAAGAAAATTTGTCGATTTTTATATTTAGATATATCTCTGTGAAATGAAATGTTTCATAATAAATATAAATTATTTGTTGTTGTTTTTAATCATTTTTATGATGTAGTATGGCTTTTCTATAATGAAATTAAAGAAAATATATTATATTGAAGAAAGTTATGTCCACTCCTTACAGAAATATTTTTGCGTAACTTTCTAATTCAGTTACATATGGAAAACAAATGGAGGAACATATGCAATTTTGTAATTCAATTAATTGCAAGCCAATAATTATTTAATCAACCATGTTAATGGTTTCCAGTGATACATCATGATAAGTGAGGTAGCCATACATAATATGAATAACATTATATATGACTGCAACTGCTTAATGCCATTGCCAAGTGATGATGAACCTGTTTATTATTACTGCCAGCTGCTAATGGCCCTTCTTGCCACAGATGCAAATGATGCTAAGAAGGGCATCTACTTGTTGTATATCACAAAGAGGTATTGGTACAGATATAATTAAGGTAAAGTAGGTAAAGGATGGGCACCCAGCCGTAAAACTGCCCAAACAAACACATGTCCAGTAGAAATATAAGAAGAAAACAAGACGGTGCCAGTAGCACTAATACTGCTGGTAGTGTCTCGGGCTTGGCAGACCTCAGGGTGCGTGGGTCAGCAGGGTTCGGCTACGGCAAATCCTATGAACGCCCCGAACATTTTCGCATCGGTTCTCTAAATGTTAGAACCATGCGAGGAAAGGCTAATGAAGTGGTGGAGACCATATCCAGAAAGAAGGTTGACCTGTGTTGTCTTCAGGAGACCAGATGGAGAAATGAAGGTGTCAGAAAGGTAGTGGGAAAGGATACCAACTGCAAGTTCTACTGGTCTGGGAATGATAAAGGGACAGGTGGAGTGGGAGTCTTAGTGGCAGAAAAGTGGTGGGAGAAAGTGTTTGAAGTGAAGCGAATATCAGACAGGATAATACTTGTACGTCTGGTTGTCGGTAAAGTAGTGTTTGCCATTGTATGTATCTATGCTCCACAGGTTGGGCTCAGTGATGATGAAAAGGACAATTTCTACGAGCAGTTACAGAGCCTTGTTGCGACTGTACCTGGTACAGAGGAACTGTTTGTATGTGGAGATTGGAATGGATATATCGGTTCTGCTCCTTGTGGTTATGAGGAAGTACATGGTGGCCATGCTATTGGCAAGAGGAATGCTGAAGGAGAAAGACTACTTGAGTTCTCTGTCGCTAATAATTTAGTGATTGGCAACTCGGTGTTCGAGAAGAGGCCTAAACATCTAGTCACATACCAATCTGGAGAGAGCATGACACAGATAGACTACATACTATTTCAGCATAGCTTTAGGAGACATGTCACAAATGTAAGAGTCATCCTGGGTGAAGAATGTGCATCCCAACACAACCTGCTCCTGTGTGATCTTAAGGCGCAGAGTCCTCACAAACGTAAACATGAGTTTTCCCCATGCATAAAACTATGGAAGCTGAAGGATCCAATCATTCAAGCTGAATTTGCTGAGAGATTTGTTTCATCAAATAAAGATACGCAAGCAGTCAGCGTAGAGGAACACTGGAAGAGACTCAAGGATGGGTTGAATGAGGCTGCGACTGAGGTGTGTGGAGTGTCATCCAAGCACAACTGGAAGAAACAGACTTGGTGGTGGAACGAGACAGTTGACCAAGTTGTTAGAGAGAAGAGGTGATGCTACAGAGCATGGAAAACAGGTGGTAGCAGAGAAGCATACAACGGAGCCAAGCGCGCTGCTAAAGTTGCTGTACTCCACGCTAAGTCAGAGGCCGATAAAGAGGTTTTTCTTAAAATAAACCCCAAGTCAAGTGACATCTACAAGCTCGCAAAACAGATGCGCCGTGACAATCAAGATGTCTTGGGTGAGAAACCAATAAGGAACGACTCTGGTGAACTCTCATTGGATGATGAGGCGAAGAAACAGTCATGGAAGCAGCACTATGAGCGCTTACTGAACGTTGAATTTCCATGGAACCCTGATGAGCTGTCAGATGAACCTCCTGTGGAAGAACCTAGTAACCCTATTACCCGGGAGATGATCACAAAAGCAATCAGTAAAATGGGTGCTGGCAAAGCAGCAGGACCATCTGGTATAGTTGCTGAGATGCTGAAACCAACAGGTGAACTGGGGGCAAGTCTGGTGCTGGAACTGATTGAAGCAATCATCAGAATGGGGTGCATACCTGCGGAATGGGAAGAGAGCTTTATAGTCAGCCTGTACAAAGGTAAAGGGGATGCGCTAAACAGAGGTAACTACCGTGGACTCAATCTTATTGATCAAGTCATGAAAGTCTGGGAAAGAGTTGTTGAGCAGCTGATCAGACAACAAGTACAGATTGATGACATGCAATTTGGCTTCATGCCGGTAGGAGCACCACAGACACAATTTTCATACGCGAAGTCATGGAGAAACATCTGGCAGCAAACAAACCATTGTACATGGCATTTGTAGACTTGGAAAAAGCTTTCGACCGTGTCCCAAGAAAGGTCATCTGGTGGGCCCTGCGAAAGTTGGGAGTTACGGAATGGCTGGTTCAAGTGGTGACGTCTATATACACCAATGTTCGTAGTAGGGTACGAGTCGGTAACAGCTACAGCGATGAATTTGAAGTTAGAGTGGGCGTCCATCAAGGATCGGTCTTAAGTCCCCATCTATTCATCATTGTCCTCGAGGCTCTATTACTAGAATTTCGCACCAGCTGCCCATGGGAGCTCCTATATGCTGACAACCTGGCAATAATTGATATCTTGCTTGAATCACTCAAGGAACATCTGGACAGATGGAAGAGTAGCATGGAGGAGAAGGGTCTCAGAGTGAACATGGGTAAGACCAAGGTCATGATCGCTGGTCCCAACCTCGACTTATTGAGGAAAACAGGCAAACACCCTTGTTCTGTATGTCTGAGTGGAACAGGCAGCAACTCAATCCTCTGCGCACACTGTTCAGAATGGGTGCACAAAAAGTGCAGTGGCATAAAGGGCCCTCTCAAAGCAGATCCTCACTCTAAGTGTTTGCGCTGCGCTGGTGCGGCAAGACCAATAGATGGCAGACCAATGACGGAGGTTGGTATTGGTGACAACACGCTTGAAGTAGTGACAGACTTTTGCTACCTGGGCGACATGCTGTCATCAGGTGGAGGCTGTGAACTCGCAGCAGCTACACGTTGCAAGGCTGCCTGGAAACAGTTTAGAGAGCTGTTACCAATCCTAACCAACAAGCACCTACCAACAGCTACTAGAGGGCGTGTTTACTCCTCATCTGTCAGAAGTGTGCTTATGTATGGCTCCGAAACTTGGGCTGTTTCTGCTAACACTATAAAGAAACTGCAACGTAACGACAAAGCAATGATAAAATGGATCTGTTTGGTGAAGCCTGAGCAAACCATTCCGTTTGAATCCCTCCTCGCTCAAGTGAACTTAAAAAGGCTCGCAGACATTATGAAGAAGAGCAGACTGCGTTGGCTGGGGCACGTTGAGTGCAGCACTGGCTGGATTGCTCAAGTCCGACAACTGAACGTACCAGCGGAGAGGACCACTGGCAGACCCAAACTGTCTTGGGAGGATGTCGTGAAGCGGGATAGGAAAACCCTGGGTATGGATTCCGTCAACCCTCATCACAGACAGGAATGGATAGGAAGACTTAGATCGAGACTGGACAGTCAGGCCCCACCCTCAGCAGAGGATTAATTGATGGCCTGATCAACAAATAAACTGGATAATGAGTGAGTGAATGAATTTATTATTTTTTCATTGGATGGAGGTATACCACGAAAAAAAGAGACGGAAAACTGCATCATTGCGCATAGCATGCTTGGGAGACGTGCATAATCATGATGTGGGATGCCAGGTAGAGTTCTCTTGAGGGTTGTCACGGCTTCCAGGTGGACAAGTGAGTGTTACAGAGGGTTTTTCGAGTTTTATCAGTGAATTCCTAAGGCATCACAGCTGTTGTAACGTCTTACAGAAGCCTCATTTTGGTGCCCAATCATAAACATATCATGCCAGAGTTCGAAACCATAGTCGTTAAGGGCTACGGTATTGCAGTATCTCTGAGGCAGTGTGCGGCATGCAGTGTATCTGGTATTTGGTTTTGTGACATGAAGGAAGTTGTCGCAAGGTGCAAACTGGACTATTGTCATTCCCGGTTGAATACATTTAACTCTCAACTCTCAGCCTGGAATTGTAGAAGCAGACGTGTGTTGTTATATTTGGGGAAGGGGGGGGGGTGTCCTCAAATAGCCATGTTTATTTCATTTTGCATAATTAATTATCATTTTTATTTGATATTTGTTTGTTTTTGTTTAATAAATTTATATAGATCGATCGATAGAATTGTTAAGTTTTTCTTTTCAGGATTCCCTAATCTATATATAAATACGAAGCATCCAGAGGAATCCCCAACATTCCAATAGAAAGTAGTTCCGGCCATATTTTTTTGTTGGATACGATATTCCAATAATTTTTCAACCAATGAAAAAGCGTGTAACATGTAAAATCAAATGATTGTCAATTAAAATTAAATTGTGATTTAATGGTAATCCATTGCTTACTTTAGACTATTGTGGTCATTAACCATAGCTCAATAGGCATACCCTCTAGTCACTAATGAATAATCCAATCACAGCCCACCAAAACATTTTGAAAAGGTGATCGCCAACAAATGCAAACATCAAATATAAAAGATGTATCATTTACCATTCAAAAGTTATGAGCAAAGTTAATGTTTTGGTTAAAATTTTGAAATTTGGGTCAAACTCACAGGTCAAGATCACAAGGTCAAACATCATGGTATCATATAAAATTTCTTGCCATAAGGAATCTATATACAAGATATGAAAGCCCTTCTTTAATTAGTTCAGGAAATATTGCCTAGGTTAGGTTTTCTTAAAAGTAGCTTCAACTCAAAATTAACAAGAATTAACAAGCCCCATGAGCCACATCGTTCACCTGAGCCACCTTGGGCCTGTCATTTTCAAAAGGATAACAAGATCTTGCCATAAAGAATCTATATACAAAAAATGAAAGACCTACCTTGAATAGTTCAGGAGATATTAAATAGGTTAGGTTTTTCTTAAAGTAGGTCAAACTCCAAGGTCTAAAGATCAAAAACCATTGTGTCACAATGTCTTGCCATAAAGAATCTCTGTACAAAATATGAAAGCCCTGTCTAAAATAGTTCCTGATATACTAATAGGTTATGTTTTCATAAAAGGTCAACCTCAGAGTTCAACATCACAAGGTCAAAGGACATAAGGTCTTGTCATAAGAAATTTATATCCAACATATGAAAGGTATAGCTATATACCTTAGATAGTTCAGGACATATTGATTAGATAAGATTTTTGTTTAAAGTAAGTCAAAGTCACAAGATCACACACCATTGGATCGCATGAAAATTCTTGCCATAAGGAATGTATATGCAAAATATGAAAGCCCTAGCTAGCTTAACGTAGGTCGCGGGTTTACAGACCTTTTTTTCTCACTCGAAAACCCCATCTGAAAATTTGACTGATGTATCTTGACATTGTATATACTACTCTGTGAAAATTGTTTTTCATTCAACAGCACAGTTTTTTTGGTAATTACGTCTTCAACATACCATTGTTTTAACGGTAGCGACAATGTTTTCCATTGAATTACAGTAAAATATCTGTATCTCGAATATGGTTTATCTCGAATACCCCGCTTGAGTCGAAGTCGACCGCTGGTCCTGGCCGTGTTTCCTATATGAATGATTTAAAAAACTCCGGATATTTTGAACACGGTAATCTCGAATACCCCGCTTATGTCGAAGTATTTTCAAGGTCCAATGCCCTAAATTCACCTGGTTTATCTCGAAGTGCAGTCAATTTTATGCTCTGCTTACCATACCTAGCGTCGTTAAGTCACACATTCACACCCGAGGCTACACAAATCGACTGCTAATCCACGCTCGCCTTTTCCGGGTAGACCCAGGTCACAATAATTGGTTCAACAGCTTGGGTAATTAGTGAAGCCTTCCCAACATTACAGAGCTTCTGAAGTCCACCGTCAATTATGACCTAACACGCCCGATTCCAGGGACGGTGTTTTGAATGATACACGCTATATCATTAACATGTGGTTTAGATAAACGCACTAAAATGTCGAAGTGCGCTTGAAAAAAAGTAATGCCCATAATAACGAGAACGCATTTAATAATATACGCTTCATCACTAAAACTAGAACAGAGAAAACATGAAAATCTTCATTGTGAACTGAAATCAAACAATTTGGATCAAGTAGCATATAAATAGAGACCCATGAAATTTTCAGCATTCGACAAAATGTCTCAAGACCTCCATTACGCTGTTCTTCAAGGACTAAGATCTAGATGCTGTCAGAAAAGTTCATTGAATAAAACATTGTAGAACATTTTTCAAACGTCTGAATTTTTCGTATCTTTGTAGTATTGTATAAAATAGCATGTGTATTAGTTGTACTTAATAGGGTATTGTATTTAATAAACATTTAAAAGTTCTTTTTAAAAATCCGTCTTTTTTGTTTCTTACGTGATAAATTCTTTCACTACAACGCAATAGCTACATCCCAGTCGAGCCTGGACATCAGTCAGTAAGCATACACATTTGCACGATCATCTTAATTTTGAAACACATTGTGAATTCAATGGGATGTTTATAGATATGAAAAACCCCCCGAAATGTTTGTCTTTGAAATTCCACAATAATATGTTTTACGGCGTGACCGTGTTTGAGGGCGAAGCAAACAAATTTTGGCATTGGTATCTATATCCAAAACAGAACAAAAACAACCTGAAGTTAGTACGAGGACGGATCTGTATCAAAGCATCCTAATTTTGGATATTTGATCCTCCTACATATTGAACGCGGGAAATATAACGCAATTGATGTAAACAGTACATTGTGACGTCATATTCAGCGTCGTTATTTAGGAAATTTACAAACATAGCGTTTGAACCACAACAACAAACATGGCGTTAATCGTGGAGTGATTATACACGATTAAGAAAATAAGATTTACATGCTTTTACGAATTTTATGTAACATCTCAGAACGACGTGAACTAGGGTAGACGAGATTCAAAATGGAGAAATACACGTCCACGCGATAATATTCGAATCGACGCCATTAGTACCAAACTTTTCAAGTTCCATAGGTATGGTTTAATTTTTCATTATTTTCCTATATTTTCCTCTTAAACATGTATATACGTGTTACCTATAGGGAGAGCTCCGCTCTCACGGCCCTTCGGGCCGTGAGAGGGCTTCGCCCTCTATTAATTTATCAACTTGCATTAAACTATAAGAAACGGAAACAGGGTTGTTGTTTATGATGCAAATACCATACTATGCATCCAATATCCTCCCAAAAAATATTCAAGATCGATTTTGGATATCTCGAACCCCCGGATATCTCGAACTTTTTTCGAAGTCCCTCGGACTTCGAGATAGAGATATTTTACTGTATATAGAAAATAATAGTGATTGACTTTATTCATTGCAACTTAAAATAGACAGAATTTGGTGTTGTTTATCTTGATAATATTAATATCAAAGCGAAACAAAAATAATTGGAAAAATATTTACGAAAAAAATTTATGGGGTATTCGAGTTCGTTTTTTAAAGAAAAAGATGTCAAAGTTTGATAAAAACCATCAAAGCAACAGTTTTTAACAAATAACGTTACAAATTTTCGTGACGTCATTCAACAATGTTATTCATTTACTTTTCATGCATCATGCACTTCAAAAAGAACTCAAAACAACGTTATTGACTCCTGGTTTTGAAGGGGAAATCAAATATGTATGGACAAAATGATCAATTATTTACAAAATGTCTATCGCAAAATTTCTTAATATATATAAATGTGTACATACATTGCGCTATATATCTAAATTGTGTTGCGCTGCTAATAATTGAAATTCTTTTCTTCTTTTGCGATCGCATGCTCGCATTAACAATGAATAAACTAATATAGCCTACATGTAATAGTGTAATTTTATTTTTGAATCCTGTTAAGGTTAAATTTTTAATTTCATATACATGTAGTTTAATCATGTCTTAATATTCTAACCAGAAATACAACTAAAGTTGTTTCTATTTTACAATATATTTATGTTTATCTAAAAAAACAACCTAACAAACACATAGAAATGCTCACTTTCCCAAGCCAATTTTAACCCTTCGAAAACATGAACGCGGTTTAAGATTATAATTATTTTTAACTTGTATTGCAGATTCACTTGAAACGTCAGCTATCTTTTCTAATTTTCGACTAAGTATTTATACATTGTTTGAAATAACCTATTCTCTTTAGAGAAGTCGAGAGGCATAGTCGATGAAGGCTATGCCTCTCGACTTCTCTAGAGAATAGAAATAACCGTGCGCCCGACCGCCCGAGACGCATGCAATTCACCACGGGAGAATAAATTTCTTGGTATAGTCGCCCGATCGAACGCAATAAAATTTCTGCTGAATAAAATTTAGATGAATCAACTTCATTATTGTACCTGTAACTGAATGGACAGACCTCGTCAATTTAGTACATTTTACTGCATATCCTACCGTATATAAAAATTTCAATACAATATAATGTACTAGAAACGAATTAGATCCATCGTACTTCATTAGAAGATAGATTCATGTAGTAACACATGTAAAAGTTATTTTAAAACATGCAGGGCAAGTAGGTCTTTGGCAGGGCTAACAATTTTTACAAGCAGTCAGCCCTGCATGTCTAGCTAATTTTACAGCGAGTTTCAAACACTCCTTGAAGTGGGTAGTTGTAAGGTTCAACTTTGCTAGAATACATATATTGTTAGTTTGCTGTTCTCCAATACCGGCATTCATTTGTAAATATGATCAAATCTCTCTCTCTCTCTCTCTCTCTCTCTCGTACATATAGGCAACTCCTGCTCAATTTTTTCCAGGGGTTCTGGAAATGTCTTCAGAGACATTTGCAGCAGGACACATTGAAACATTTCTTTATAGGATATCCCTGCCCAACGCTTTTAATTATTCAATGTTGTCCAATCTTCACGTATGATGGGGTAGGAATAAAATTATGAACTCGCCATTTTCAAATGTCCGCCATAAACGCGTCAAATCTCTGAATAAAACCTTCATTAACTGGGAAACTCCCGTCCAATATTTCTCGGGTTCTAAAAATGCTTATAAAAGCATACCCAACATTGCCAGCTGTCTCACCTTCCCAAGTTGTCCGCTTCTAAACTTTATACAGTAACAATATAAAACATATCACTAGCCGAAATTTTGCACCGGAAACGAAAAGACTTAACAAAATTAAAGGAAGTATGTTCTACTTTGATAATAACCGTTGGTAATATTTATGTGATATCGGTAAAGTATTACGTTCTTTATATACAGTCAATGACCCATGTATACTTTATTCAGACAACTGTTACGTCACAATTGAATGTGCACGTAAAAAGACGTCGAGTCGTAGAATTTGCGTACCCGAAAACGATGACGTAAGCAAACCCGCGACCTACGTTAAATAGGCCAAGAGATATTTTTAAAGAGATTTCCTATATATACCAGCATATAAAACTTTGATCCCCTATTGTGGTCCCACCCTATCCCTGAGGGCCATGATTTTAACATACTTGAATCTGCACTATGTCAGAAGGCTTTCATGAAAATTTGAACTTTCCTGATCCAGTGGTTCTTGAGAAGCAGAATTTTAAAGATTTTCCTTTTACATTTGTATGTAAAACTTTGATCCTATATTGTGACCCCACCCTACTAACAGGGGCCAAGATTTTAACAAACTTGAACCTGCACTATGTCAGGAAGCTTTCATGTAAATTTTTAAAACTTGTCTGACTCAGTACTGGTTCTTGAGAAGATTTTTAAAGATTTTCCCAATTTATTTGCATGTAAAATTTTGACCCCGTATTGTGGTCAGACCCTACTCCTGGGGGCAATGATTTTTACTAACATGAATTTGCACTATGTCAGAAAGCTTCCATGAAAATTTTAACTTTTCTGATTCAGTGGTTTTTGAGAAGAAGAATTTTGAAGATATTACCTATATATTTGTATGTAAAACTTTGATCCCCTATGGTGACCCGTGACCTTACTCCCGGGGGTCATGATTTTAACAAACTTGAATTTGCACTAAAATTGGGAAGCTTTCATGTAATTTTCAATTTTTCTGGCCCAGTGGTTCTTGAGAATATTTTTATATGACCCCACCCTATTTTTGCATTTTAATGATTATCTTCCCTTTGAAGGGGGCATGGCCCTTCATTTTAATACACTTGAATCCCCTTTGCCTAAGGATAATTTGTATCAAGTTTGATTGAAATTGGTTCTGTGGTTCTGGAGAAGATGAAAATGTGAAAAGTTTACGGACAGACACAAGAGTGGCTATATGCTCCTCCGAATTTTTTTGGGGAGCATAAAATATACCAATAATATGGATATGCTACAATGAATAAAAACATTTGTTAGTATTAGGAATGCCCATAATGTTGCCATTCTATTCTACAGGGTACATGTTTGTATGTGTATATATATATATACATACATGTATATATATATATACATACATGTATATATATATATATATATAAATTTGGGTTTTTGAGAGTTCAAAATACCTTGTAATGTACCCATTTCTATTTCATGATAGCTCCCACTAGCTTCCAAGTCCTCATTTTTCCTAGAAGATGACTTCTTACGATCATAATCTCCATCACTTTTTTCATCATCATCAATCTCCTCTGAACTACTGGAGGTTTCTACCTGATCACTCAAGAAATTAGGATGTGCACTATGTTCAGCATGCCTGACAAACTTCTCACCTCCTGTTTGAACTGATTTTGCATGCTTAATGTCGGCATAATGAAGTTTCTTCTCCTGCACACTCTCTGGTGTTTCATATGTACCTCCCTGTAATATGGTTGTCTGTGGTGGAGATTGGGTTGGAGGAGGGGGACGGTCATCTTCAGAACTGTCACAAATATAAATTGTAAGTATTACTAATGTAGACGTATGAGCTTAAACTTATCAATTCCATCATCATAAAAAAAATTACTATCTTTAGAAAATGTTGTCAACTTTTTCAATGAATATATACTATGTATAGAAAATTGTTTGCTCCAGAACTTGTTTTTCATTTTACCACTTCTCCTTATCCAATACGGCAAATTAAAACTGCATAGACATCTAATGTTACCCATAAATATATGTAGCAAAATGTAACATTTGGGCAAAAGTAAAACAGATGAAATTATATGATCTGAATTTCGCTGTCAAAGAATTTCCATTACGTCTGTCTAAATCACTAATAATTATACTTTGTTTCACAATGTTTGTGAATAAAGTATAAACTCATGTCGCTACTAATCCTACGAGACAACTTATTATGTTTTTTATAATAAGGCGTCACCAATATAATTTCTTGTTCGTCGGATCCGAGCGCTCGTATTTAAATAGAACGTAAGAAATAATATTAATTTAAATTTCCCGCTTCCGGAATTTTTTGGTTCATTTTCTGCTCCATTTTTTATTTTAGTTTTTAATAAAGTCATGACTGCGCTTAGAAATAATGGTATTTCAACTGTATCAGCAAAACCTGAACAACATCGAATATTTTTAAAACATGCGGAGACACTCCGAGGCACACTCGAGCCGAGGACAACTATGCCAGTATTAGTTGTAATAATAACCGAAAATAACGGGGGTGTAGATCTTACAAACACAACCATGAACTTTAGTGATGAATAGTTGGAAAGACAGTTTTTAACAAAAACAAATTAGTCTTTTGCCCAGTCTCGGATCATTGCCAGTTCCGAATCACTTTGTAATTATTTTCTAAAAGTACTAATTATTGAAATGATTTCTACTCAGAAAGGTAAATCACATTTGAAATGATTACTGAGGGATACAAAACTGATGTAATTTTTATTCAACCCAGGTTTATTATACTTGTCACACTTTTATTACTTGTCTACACTTCAACATCTTGGTAATTTTTTGGGGGGAAATCGCGTTGTGGGAAAAAAGTCTGTAGCTAAAGTATAACCACGTTTCTTGCACAAAACATTAATGCATTTAATTGATACATCTTTCAGCAATAGCATCAATAAATATTTCTTTATCTGTTGAACCAATTTCGGATCAGTCGTGTCACACGCGTAATATTGAACTTAGTTTTCAACTTTAAGCAATATTTCAGTTCATATTAAAGGCACTCTTAGATTTATAGAAGTAGTGTCAGATATAAACGCACACATTTTATTATAAACTCAACAAACTTTTTTTTAAATTAGAAAATTGAGACTGTTACGTATTGCGTCTAGATTTACTTCTTGAATTTAATATTCAAAATGTATACTGTAGTTTATTCAACTTTAGCATATTTGATTTTTAAACTTTTTTTTCATTCCAAGTTTCCCACCCTTGTCAAAACCGCAAGAAAATGGCGAGAAATTGTTATTCCGTGTAGATATAATGTTATATTATGAACAGCCTCAGAGAAAGATAATTATGAATGCTAATGAAGAGAGTTTTGAATGCCTTTTGGCTATGTCTAAATGTGAAGCTTTGAATATTGTTCAAATTAAACTAGTGTCTGATTTATTTTTATTTCTACAAAAACTAGGTATATCTTAAGCGGAATAAACATACAGACATACTGATTTAAAGTATGAGACCGATTGAATGTAGGATCGGAACAGTCAGTGCAATGTTCGAATCGGCATGCAGTCGTTTCAAACATCTCCGTGATTCGGAATTGGCGGTGTGATGTGGAACGGACCTATGAACTTTGGTATGGAAAATGTAAAGACCTGTGACATTTACAGCAATTTTCAGACAATTTAAATGATTTTTCATTTGAGAAACTTCTGATCTTCTCACAAGAAGATTGAAACCTAAATTATCTTCCTGGTACCTCCAGCAATCGTTAATAAAAAGGTGATCCGGAACTGGGCAAACGACAGTATATTTAGTCTTGAAATGTATGTACAAGTACAAATACAATTTTAAATGCATTCACTGAATTTTGTTATTCATTTCTTCATCAAATATTAAATGAACTTCTATACACAATGCTTTGAACACGTAAACTAAGCAATATATTATCACATTTCTTTTGGGGTATAAACAAAAACAGAAACACTGTCTGTAATTTTGCATGTACTGAATTATCAATATGTGTATTCAAAGGGGCATTTGCTTTCATTTTGTCACCAAAAATTTGATTCTGATCAATGAAAATTGCTCAATATTATATATTTCAGGAATAACTGCACGATTTGATTATTTTAAACACTTTTTATCCTCAAAGCAGGCACATGAATTATGTAGATCTACATAATTTTTTATGATTAAATAATTAATGTCTTGCAAGGCAATTATTCATCCATATGTATTTCTTTACACCAAAAGCGGTTATCTAACATAGTCTTATTAGGGTTTCTCTTGTTTTTGTGCAAAATAAATATTTTTATTAGTTATTTTCATATATTCCTATGCCATTGAGGAATTTTGATTAAAAAAATTACCATCACTTTCACAGTTACTGTCCCTTAAAATTTTTAAAAAATAATAATAGAAAATTGGTTATTTTACATGTTCAGGTGATTTTGAATATATTTTTCATTGTTTTACAATACAAAAGTTTAAGAAAGAAAAAAATATAATCGCTCGCTTTGCTCTATTACGATACCGCCTGAAAATTATGTTGAAAATAAATTTTAATATTATAAATAGTAAATCGCTCGCCCGCCCCAATTTTTTGGGGTCATTTGTCCGAAGAACAAGAAATTTTATTGGTGTCGCCTAAAGTAGATTTCTAATATAGTATATATATATATACTTTTAGAAATTGCTTTTGTTGCATATTTGTAGACATTATCTGTAACATTTTTTAACAGTACAAACAAATAAAGTAATACACCAAACAAGAAGCCCATGGGCCGTCTTCAAAATTAACCGATGGTCCGAAGACCGAGGCCAGTAAAATCGGGCTCAGACCTCTTAAAATGTCAAAACCATAGGTCCGTCGGGCTTGTGATTCTCATTTTAGAAACTAATCTGTGGTATTCTGGTGAAATGATATGGGGTTTGAAATGATTTGATCATCAGACCATCACTAAAAATAAGAAAACAGCCAAAGAAAAATCAAGATTCAAAGCAGAAATATGAACAGAAAATTCCATCTCCAATGGAAACTGGGAGAGCATTATAGCTACATTATGAAGCAGAATTTATTCAAAAACTTCTACGTGAGAAGAAAAAATCTCTTGCTTTCGCCTTCAATTCGACATTTAGAGATATTGACGACGTTTTGTCTATTAACAATAACTTTCATATATATGTCAATTCGATAAATCCCTGTGAGCTCGAAATAAAAGACACCACAGAGCCGTCCACTTCTGCTTCATACTTAGATATTTTATTGAAAGTAGACTTTAACGGCAAACTGACAACTCAACTGTATATATGGCAAACACGATGATTTCAGCTTCTCCATCGTTAACTTCCCATATCTATGTAGCAATATTCCATTATCACCTGCATATGGTGATTATATCTCTCAACTGATTCGATACAGCAAGAGCTATTTCTGCGTACTGTAAGTTTTTAAATCGAGGCAAGCTACTGACAAACAAGTTGATGGTACAGGGATTTCAAGAGTCTCAATTAAAATGATCTAGTTTGCCAATACAACCTATCACTTTGGTCAAATGCTGTCTGACGTGTTTCATACCGATTGTTAAACCGTTCTTGGCACACTGATTTTGACTATGGATAAATCTGTTTACTTGATCATGATATAGACACCCCTACTAACGTGTTCGGAACACATTCTTTATCAGTGTTAAGTAGAGCGTAAACTTAGAGACTATCGAATGAAATTTAATCTCGCTGCTCCGACACTCCAACACGAGCTACCTGAGACCCGGTGAATTTTCTACCGGATATGGATGTGCTTTAAGGAATCCCAGTGCTAATATAAGTATCAATTAGAAATTATGGTATATTGTGCTTTATTTGTTTTTGCAATATATATATCTGCGTATCAATGCATTATTTTCCTAACGCCATCAGCTAACAAAGCTTAAATAAGAAATGGTAAGAAAGAGTTATCGTCCTTAGATTTTGACGTAGGCCAACTTTGAAAGAACTCTGATTATCGTGAAAAAAAAAATTGAGAGGGCATCTTTCTATTTCAAAATGCCATATTTAAATTTTAATGTTGCATAGGGATTGTGTTCAATTTATCAAACACTGCAATGTTGCATACAATTTACCATTTTCAAGCAGAAAATACTATAGTCTGTTTCATGTTTGAGGTATATATGTATCTGTGAATGTGCATGTTACAAGCAAAGAAAGATGCATCGCAACTAAATTATCTTAAAACTTCTAAACTTGATATTTCTTTGGTGGAAACATTATCTTTTTCCTGATTTAGCAGTATAAATAAAGTGATTTTATTTTATGAAGAAAGTAAATTTTATTGATTGCTCCAATCATAATAATATTAATATCATAATTATGGTGGGGGGTATACTACCCATTCAAAATTTTTTGAAATGTAAAGATTTTCTTAATTAAACTCATTGATGCATGCAGCATACCTAAGAAAATTAGAATGAATAAAAAGTACATGACACGTACGTATTTGTATGCAGATAATCATTTGGTACATATGTAATGAAAAATTCCAAATTTTCCTTATATGATGATTTAATGACCAATTATGGATCGATTGTTTTAAAGTGGGGGGAAAGCAACAATGAAAGGAAATTAGAACATGACTCGGTGTAATACAATGCATGTACACCATTGCCAAAGCATGTTATACATATGTACCAGTGATAATTTAAAAGTAAAATTGATCACAAAACTGCAAAGGACATCAGGGGACAGTACATAATATTTAACAGGATCCACCCTGACTATCTAATGCAGGATTGTATTGTCAATATAACATTAAATCTGGTAACAAATGTGCATAAGACACCAGGGGACAATGCGTTAATTAAAATTAAATAATTTTATCAGATCATGCAGGGACCATAGATTCTCCTTATATGTAGCAAAAAATCGCAGTCTTAATATAAAATCTTAGTAGAAAACGTTTAAAATTCTTGAGTGGTGCAGGTCTTATACTCATTTACAGATTGACAGTCTATAGCTCTGAGTTTCTGTAACCACACACATGTATTACTAATGTTTATTTATGCAAGCATTTATGATATATATTAATCATTAACACATTATATTAATGTGGGACAATATATATGGATGTACATCATGACTTTTTCTTTACTGATACATCAAGCAGTAAATATATATATGAATGACATACCTACATGCATTTCTCTTTTTAATTAATTTAGATTTACTTACTCCTGCAATTACAAACTTATAATTACAGTAACACACCTGTAATATATCAAGAATCTTTTTCATATTTAGATTAGTCATGTATCTGTACATTAGAGGACAAACTGTACACAAATTAAAATCTTAAATCAAATATTGAATGCACAATTAGGATTACATTGCATGACACTGTAATTAACTATTGTTTTGATATACATCAACTATATATTGTCTGTAAGAAACCTTTGCTGTTTCATTTATAGTATTACATTTCTCAACATAATTAAACAGTCAAGTTTCAGAAATCAAAATTGAGCTGTGAGCCAGAAACTGTTCTAGAAATTTAGGAGAAGAAAATATTTTGCATGATCATATATGGATTTTTTTTTCAAGTTTGGCCAAGTTAGGATCATAAGGTGCATTCACTGAGTATTATTTAACCCAAAGTGAAGAATTTTGTAATTACATGTATAAGCTCTCTCTAATGAAACACTGACTGTGCAATGTTGATTATTTTACATGTTTTAGTTAGTGCTATATTTAACTGAATAGCCTTGTATAAAGAACTGCGAATTAAATACAATTGTAACTGATCAAACATATTGCATGTTGGAGTTTTAAAACTTTAAAAGCATAATTAAGGCATCAAATAAAAAATGTTATGTTTCTGACCCTAATTAAATTAAATGCACTAACCCTAGTTTTTTAAATAAACATAATTATATTGTTGAAGAGATCATTGAAGAAACATTGTTTAGGGGACTTGACCTATGTAATTCAATTCATCTATAATAAGTACTTTTAATCAAACTAAATCTAAAAGTTGCATTGACAATTAAGTGAAAAATGAGTGGCAGCCCCTCATGTTTAATAAGACATTATGATTTGTTTAAATGGAGATTGTGATCAGAATGTTAAAACTTTGTTTACAGTTAAAGAAAAAAGATATGAATTATACATTATGTATATCCCAATCTGAATTAAAATTAGACTGGTATATTCTACTCGACTACTGTACATGTACCTCACGTATACATGTACCTTAATACAAGGAAGTGTATCGTAGAGACGTGGAATTCTTTTTCTCCTTGACCAACTTGCCATTATTTTGACTTAAATGTTTGAGGAAACACAGCAATTTATGTTTTTAGCCTAAATTTCAAATCATAATACATGTTTGTGCACATGTCTGTTTTCAGTGTACTTTTTGGGGAATTTGAGTGATTTACCACCCTTTGAACAAAGGTATATTGAGGTCCTCAAAGGAATCCTAGATTTGTCAAGGTATCACATCTTCCTATAATTGAATGTATTATGATTTTGTTTTCAAGATTTAAAAGGAAATTTAAATATTCTGTCACCTTACAAAGCAAGATCATTTTATATGTCCTTAAAGTTTAGGCCAAGCTATACACTTTTTACAGATAATTATGTTTCTTAAAAAATTGAATAATAATATTCAATCATCTTTATATGGTTGTATATGTACATGTAACAGAAGTTATGAAGTACATGTATGTGTTCAGTGTTTTATTATGTAAAATCTACTTAGGGATACTACTACATTTACAAATTATGTACATACATACAAAGGCACAAACACAATTTCCACCTCAAAACTTTCATCAGATACAAGTAAAAAAATTTAAGATTATATAATAAAGCTAATAATTGTACATGTAGCAGATCTTAGAAATATTTTCATGAAGAGATACATTGTTGCTAATGCTATCATTTTGCCTGCCTTTCTGTCTTGGTTGAGTATAGTACACTTCAAAATGACACACACTGTTTCATGGAATATTGAATCTTAATTATTGACAAATCTTATAATTTCACAATATGTCATGTATTACATTTTTTATTACATACTGAATAACTGCATAATTTTTTTTCCTTTTAGAAGCCATTTGTTTTAATTGCTGCCCAACAAACAGTACAGTGTCTTTGTGTAAATTGTAAGTATTCAGTGTCTTAGTATAAATCATAAGTACTTTGAAGCATGATGTTACAGTTAGTTTATTATGTCTCCCCTCTTCTAGGGGGAGACATATTGTTTTTGTACTTTCTGTCTGTCCATCTGTCTTGTCACAAATATTTGTGAATGCTTCTCCTCCTATATGGCTTATCGGATAAACTTGAAACTTTGTACAATGTTTCATTGCAATATGTAGATGTGCTTATTGTTGGGACGGGAGGATCCAATTATTTTCCTAAAAGTTATAGTGGATCTAAGAGGGGTGGAAGATGTTTAAATAGCTTGTGAATGCTTCTCCGACGATATGGATTCTCAGAGAGACTTGAAACTTTTCACAATACTACAATGCCATTTGCAGATAGGCATATTGTAGGGACACGAGGATCCAATTGTTGTCTTAAAATCTGAGGGGTGGAGGGTATAAAATAGTTTGTGAACACTTCTATATGGTTTATCAGAGTTCATAATGCTAAACATGCTCCTGCTCATGCTTTCTCCTCCATACCATGCAGTACAATAAAGGGCAGTTTCATTCGGAGAACTTCCAATTTGGGGAGCTCAGGGAGACATCTGTATGTCCTAAAAATAATCTCTAGTTTCAAATTGTGGTATTTTTGTCTCTTCTTTAAAATGTTGATTATATTAAATATCTACTTTGAAAAAATTATAAAATATATATATGTGTAAAGTTATAATAAAGATTTTTCTTTCTGGTAAAATAGGCATAGAGTATATACAGCGTAGATAGAAATAAATCACATAGCATAGAAAAACTCCAAATCAATTTTAGCTCACATCAGCTGAAAGCTCAAAAGAGCAATTCTGATCACTTTTTGCTGTCATCAGTCCATTGATATCTGTTCAACATTTTTGACTTCTACTCCAGAACCATAGTGTTAATTTCAGCCTAACTTGCCACCTTTCACAGGGGAGATAATCACAAAAATAAGGTGGGGTCATTTAAAAATCTTCTCAAGAACCACAGGGCCAAAAGAGCTGAAATTTACATAGAAGCTTCCTGGCATAGTGTAGATTCAAGTTTATTAAAATCATGACCCCTAGGGATAGGATCAGGCCACAATAGGGGATCAAAATTTTACAAGCAAATCTATAATCTTTAAAAATCTTCTTCTCAAGAACCACTGGGCCAAAAAACACAAATTTACAAGAAATGTTCCTGACATAGTGCAGATTCAAGTTTGTTAAAACCATGTCCCCTGTTGGTAGGAAGGGGCCACAATAGGGGATCAAAATTTCGCATACAAATATGTAGGGAAATCTTTAAAAAATTCTAAGAATCACTGGACCAGATAGGCTTACATTCATGTGAAAGCTTCCTGACATAGTGCAGATTTAAGTTTGTTAAAATTATGTCCCCCCCCCCCCCCCCCCCCCCCAGGGGAAGGGTGGGGCCACAAATAGGGGATCAAAGTTTAACACAAAAATATATAGGGAAAATCTTTTTCTCAAGAACCATTGGGACAACGAATTTTACATTAACATGAAAGCTTCCTGACAGTTCAGATTCAATTTCGCAATAATCATGGTTACGGGGGTAGGTTGGGGCCACAATAGGGATAAATATTTAGCTTTACATGCAAATATACAAGAACAATCTTTAAATATGGGCCAAGGTAACTCATGTGAGCAATGTTGCCCATGGGCCTCTTGTCTTTAATGCTATTGATACTAACTTGAAACTGAATAGATATTTAGAAGGAGTAATTAAGGCAGGTCTTTACCAAATTTGGAATTAATTTCATGATTCCAGGGGTAAGGTGATTATTGTCCTTATCATTTGAAAGACTTCTTTAAGTTTGCTGTTACAGTATAAAATGTCTGTGTAGAAAAAGCAGAAAAGGATGCACCAATATTGGTATTTAGTGTTATGTGTAAGACACTTAAATAACATCTTTAGTGCTATTGATACTAAATTGATACTAAATGAATATTTCGAAAGAACAGGTAGTCCTTTACCAATAATGTCATTTTGATGATCCCAGGGGTAAGGGTTTTGGTATCAGGGTGGGGCCAAAATGGTCAATTATTAAATGTGTGAACAATAGACATTTTTAACTTCTTCTTGATATTAACTATCATTCCAATTCTTTTAAAATTTGGTATGAAGCATTTCTGGAACAAGGGGGACATAAATTGTAAATTTCAGGAATCGAGCACCCCTAGGGCCTTAGGGGTGGGGCAAAAACTGCCCAAAATTGACCAAATTTGAAAAATCTTCCTCTCAAGACCCACACATGTTTAAGAAATACTATATGCATAGTGATTTAGAGTAGGAAGGCCTCTACCAAAATTGTAAATTTCATGATCCCCGGGGTAGGGGTTCTGACCCCAGGGCAGGGCCAAACTTACTATATGCCTTTGAAACCATTTTTAAGATCGAGCACATGCAACAACCACAAAGATGTTTTGTGTACAAATTAATCATGTTGAAAGTCAGTAATGAGCAAAATTTCGACTTGGTTGATAAATGCGCAGACTATTAAATTTAACATTTAACCATTTCCCGCGTTCATCTGTAATACATATTTCAACTTAGACGGTGTTCATATATACAAGTTTAATGAATAAATAATATCCATATGTACAGCATATTAAATTTTATAAGACTCTACGTAGTTTGCATTGAAGAAGATAATGTGTAATCAGAGAATTGGAATCGTCGACACAGATATTTCCAATTCCAATTTTACTCGTTTTATATGTTTGATATAGATACGCAATGATATCAACGCAATTAATGTAACACATGACAAAGTTCAATCACATATTCTTTTTCATCATAGATAGTTTATGATATGAATTATCCCTCTTAATTGGTGTGCATATACTGTGGTGGCTACAATGCGTATCTAAATACATGTCTAAATATGCCTTGCCAGTCATAATATTCTAACGTACATGTAGACTAATTATAACTTATTGGGTATGTTGCACGTGTAATTTCAAATGCTATTCTAATATTGTATTAAGCAATATGTCAGACACATCTAATGATTGTCCATCTGAATAAAAAACCCACTCATGATACATAATATGTATGTTATTAAGTAAGAATTTTATTATGGCTTTGGCCTGGCTTTTAAAAAAAAAAATGCACGTCTGCAACCGAATGCAATCTTTGTTTATAAAATAAAAAGTTTAATAATATCGAAAATGAAAGCGTGATAGCTTAATCAGTACCTTTACATCAGAGCATAATAGTTCGAGAGTTCGAATTTGAAAATCAATTCATTACAATATATTTTTCATAATTAAATTTACATGCTGCAGTACCTGTATTTTTATGACATGCATGTTTCCTATCAAAACAATTCCAATTTCATCGATCTGTCGTTTATATTACAAAGTTGTCGAACCCATTTAAGAGAGGTTACTTCATGATATATATGGTAATGAAATATTCGCATCTACCCTGCTATAAGAGTGAATGTTGGTAGTTGATAGATGAACGATGTAGTATCTAGATATCTAAAATTATTACTCATTTCAATCTTGACCAAATTTGGATGTATCATTTGTAGGTGAAGGAGACCGGACATTTTAAATTTCTTGACCCCCCACCCCACCCTAGGGAGCCTTAATTTTGGGGTAAAAACTGTAAAATTGATGTATTTCTTTAAAAATCTTCTTCTTTACTCCTGGGCAGAGAAAGTGAGTATATAGTAATGATGAGCAAGGAAGCTTCTACCAAAATTGTAAATTTCATGACCCCCGGGAAAGGGGTTCTGACTCCAAGCTGGGGCCAAACTTGGTATATAGTGTTTCTGTGTAAAACACTTAAATTACATATTCTTTATAGTGCTATTGATAATAAATTGAAATTAAATGGATATTTAGAAAGAGCAGGTAGTCCTTTACCAAAATTGTAAATTTGATGATTCCAGGGATAGGGGTTTTGATATTAGGGTGGGGCCAAAATGGTCAGAGCTCTATCAATGTGTGAACAACAGACATTTTTAACTTCTTGATAACTACCATTCCAATTCTTTTCAAATTTGGTATGAAGCATCTTTAGAACAAGGGGGACATAAATTGTAAATTTAAGGATTCCTGCACCCCATGGGGCCTAGGGGTGGGGCAAAAACTGCCCAAAATTAAATTGACCAATTTTCAAAAATCTTCTTATCTAGAACCGCACATGAAAAACCAAATACATAATGATTTAGAGCAGGAAGGCCTCTACCCAAATTGTAAATTTCATGATCCCCGGGGTAGGGGTTCTGACACCATGGCAGGCCTAAACTTAGTATATAGTATTTATCACAGGCACCAGAAGTGTGGATAGCTTGTATATATCTTATGTACATAACACACACACACACACACACACCCTCTTTCCAGAATGAAAGAAAAAAATATGGCCGGGTCATTGGCAAATTTTTTTCAGGGGAGCATGTCAAAGGACGATTTTTGGCCAGTTTTTCAAGGAAAATTGTTATTAAAGAAGAAATGGAAAAGTTTTCTACTTGAAGTTTCATACTTTTCCTTTATGCTAAATAAGTATATAGATTAGGAAAAAGTTTATCAACCATATATAAACACTGAGTCATTGCATAATATTCCAGGGATGGTGTCAAAATATGTAATGTGTGAACTGTCACAAATTCAATAATCCCGATATAGAGCTCAGTAGACAACGGATTTGTATGTAATGAGCACATTTTTTCATTTTCATAATTGTTAACCTTTCTAATTAATATATTATTACCGCGCTGTATCCAAATTCCTGTGCTTTGTTGAGAACTTGCATTATATTTCCACAAAGATTTCTAGTGAAATCGAAAAAAAGCCAAGAATACTGCTTGGTTAGAATGTTTACATTAATCACCGGTAATTATGTAGATGGGAAAAGGATATCAAACAATCGTTCCAGTTTTATACAAATGATTTCATGATAATATTGTGATCTGGTTTAGTTTAGTCCTCATTACTTTGCGCACAAATTACATGCAACTTTAATTCCAGAGGGGAGGGGGTGTCCGGACCTCCACTCTAGATCCGCGCATGATTCGGATATAGTCACTATATCCGAATCATGCGCGGATCTAGAGTGGAGGTCTGGATTAGTCATTAAGCGATGTTTTGTGTACATGCCACTAAATTCAAAGTGACCGACGGTGAGTGGGATGATTAGAGTGTAAATGCAGGAAAAGAAAGTTTTCCTTATGTGTGAAAATCGCGTTCTAATACCAGTTCCATGATTTAATGATGAAAATAGTAACCAATGACTAGCTATCATGTATTTTTGAATAAGACTATGTCACAGAACACGTGCGTCAGTTATCGACAAATGTAAGGGGATTCTATAAACAAATAATTATTACAGCGACGTAGCAACAGGAAAATTTGGCCCACACATTCTTTTGTTTTGAGAAGGTAGTTTTTCCATAAATTTTACATGCGAATTTTGATTTATCCCCCCCCCCCCTTTATGGTAGTACAGTGGAACCCCGTTATTACGTTTTCCATTTTGTCACGATAAAATAACGTAATACCGGGGGCAACGTAATAAACGTTCCCAGTTAAATCCATTAAAAATATCATTTGAAAATTGTATATCGTCCGTTGGTACTCCGTGAAGGGGTGTGTGAATATATCTTTACTGTTTCTTTGTTTAAAAGACTATGATACTTTGTTTTATTTACATCTTATCTTTAATGTCCGTAATTCTTCATGTTCTCATCCCTTTTCTTTATTTCGGTGTAGGATACATAAGGATGTTTTGATAAACGTTGCTTTTTCTGCATTCGTTTGGACCGCCATTTTGTTCAACTTTAAAACAATGCGTTCATGTAAATTTCTCTCAATAACTCGTTCCGGTTCGTATTCAACATTCGTATTAAAAAATAACAAAACATCGTTTTTATTAAGTTCTCTAATTACACAATACACAACACAATAAAAAAAAATCCCACCCAAAAAACAACAAAACTATAGACACAAAACGCACACGATACCCAACACTTGCACACTTCTCACCAACGATAAACATGCACGGAGAACAATTTAAGCGCAATCCACATAAAAAAAAAATATATAATGATGCACGAAGATTTCATTTATAATGCTAAATGATGGCACTAAAATCACGTGCGCATCAAGGGATTTTAAAATATTCACTGAGGTAAATGCCGTGCACAAATCGGCCGATAGATTGGTGTATGTATGGACGAGATTTACGAACACCCAAGCTGCATGTCCAAACAACGAACAATTTTTTTAATTGAACACCTTTAGTCACCTATGTCCAAGCAGTTACCCAAGCGGTTGTAACATTGCTACGATAAATTTTGTCTTTCTTGTTTGGTACCAAAGCTGTCCGTGAACAGAGTTTTAATAGCGAAGGTAATCACACTATGCTGAACACGCAGGTGGTTGAGAAATTATTTCTTTGATTATCAAAATATGAAAAATGAAGTAAATTTCATAGAGTACAATTTCTAAATAAACATTATTTAATTGTTTATCACTGGCTTCTATACGGGGTATTCACCTGTATTGATGTCGCTAGATCTATCGAAGCGTGATCAGTCAAGCGTCTCTAATCCCCAAACAGACCAGGAAATTTACGTGGTGACTGCCTCAGGCAGTCAAGGTGTGAATGGCTTATTATTTTGAGAATCACTATTGAATAATTAGGGGTTTATTACGTTTTTGTCGGAATATTTACAACGTAATACCGAGTCCCGGCATTTTAGGACAACGTAATAACGAGGTCTATTTTATATAGGTTTGTTAAGAAATGGTTTTGTGCTTTGAAATTCCAACGTAATATGCGGACTAACGTAATAAAGGGGGAACGTAATAACGGGGTTCCACTGTACTGAATGCTTGCGTCAAGATTGGCCCAGTAGTTTTGGGGAAGAAGTTGTTAATGGACGATGCACAACGCCGGACGCAAACCAATAGCAATAGCAATAGGTGACCTAAAAATTCCTTGGTTTTTGTCTCAATAACAAAACAAACCAGAATCAGGAAACTGCATGTTCTACAGTTCCAATTAAATATATTCAGTCAAAACAAACACAAAAAATTTAATATACTGTACGTAACATATACAAGTCAAAACAAGAGTTCAATGGGCCACATCACTCACCTTGGCCCTGCTGTTGTTCAACTATAATTGTGATTTTTAAATAAAGATGTTTTGCAATCTTTATTCCCATAAAATTTGTGACCCCATATTGTGGCCCCAACCTAACCCTAAAGAATCTAGGAAATTTCTATCAACATGATACAATGTCACAAGATAAAATATCATGGTTTTGAAATGAATAAAGTATTTAGATATAAACTATGAAAGCCCTATAATCTTAAACAGTTCATAGGATATTGCCTAAGTTATTTTTTCTTAAAAGTGGGTCAAAATCCAAAGCCAAGGTTACAAAGTCAAAAATTTTGGTACTAAAAGAAAGGTCTTGTCACAAGAAATGCATGTACACATGTACATGAAATATGAAAGATACATCACTCACAATTCAATTAAAAGTTGTGAGCAAGGTTCAAGTTTTGGTTAAAGTTTTGAAATTTCAAAATTATAATCCGTCTAACTTCACTGTGAGAGGATAATAAAATTGGAATATGTTCACACAATAATACCTTTCACTGTTACTCTCCTCCTCAGCATGTTTCAGATTTGCATTATCTCTAGGCCTAGTGTTCTAAAAAAAAAAAAAAAAAAAACTAGGTTGATGCGTACAATCACTTTATGCTGTCAAATTTCTATATAAAAACCATACAAAATATTGTTAGAACTGTTATATAAATAACATAGTGAACTGATTATTAAAGCTGTATGGTCCGAAATTGTTCGTATTAACCAACACCTCACCCCTTAAAAATGACAATGAAAACTCAATTCTTCACAATTCAAAACCTGAATGCATAAACATATGAGGGCTGTTCGATATGTAATGTGTATTGTACGATATATCAAAAGCATTCGACTCAAATAGTGAAATGAACAATACATCCTTTCAAAGTATTCTCCGTGGTTTGAAATACTTGATTTCAATCTCTGAATCCATTTCTGAAATGTGTCACGTGGTACGCTGATTTAGGTAGACCTCTGAGGCACTGACTGATGGCTGAGCCAAGGGCTTGTCGGGACTTTTTAAGTTTTGGAAAAAGGAAAAAGTTGCATGGGGCTAGACCTGAAGAGTATGGTGGATGTGGCAAGACGGTAACCTTCTACGACTTCAAAAATTGCTTCACAAGCTCAGATGTATGTGATGGAGCATTATCATGAAGTAGATGAACATGCCTAAACCCTGACACAGGGCATCATTTATGATAATATTTCTTGAGCTTTTTTTTTTTAATTTTAATTTTTTTTTTTGTAAACAATCTGTATATATAATACATGTTCAATATATGCATACCAAGGATCATGTAGGAATACAGACAAGTTTTTTATATGTGAGAGAGACAGAAAGAGAGAGAAATTTAGAGAGAGAGAGGAAAGAGAGAGAGTTAAGGAAAGATCAGGTTCCATCTGTTCCACTGGGTATCAAATTTTTCGCTATCACCATTTTTGTAAAATAGGAATTTTTGTATTTCATAAAAGAGTTTTAAGTAGGATATTGCAATACGAATGTTCAATGATTTCTCAGTACATCTTGCTGTATAAATATAGTATTTCAATCAAAGGATAAGAGTATTTTGCATACAAAACTTTTTACCAGGAGTACCTAAAATATTTTTTGGTAAAAACTATATGAAAGTTTGTTTTATCTTCTATGTAAAGTTGAAACTCATCTAGGAATGCTTGAACACAATCACATTCCCGCAGTATATGTTCTATTGTCTCTTCCTCTCTGTGACAAAACGTGTTTACATTTTACAATTTACTTTTTTAATTTTGAATAAAAACGAATTTGTCACTAAAATTCTGTTATTTATTCTGTATTGAAACCATTGGAGTTTGCAGTTTTTAGTTATTTTAAAAGGTAGTATATTGAAAATTTTCCATTCTCTGTTATCAATATCCAAAAGCTGACTCCATCTTATTGTACCTGCAGTCACTGAAGAGTTTTTGTTTAAAAATTCATAAAAAAAACTTTGACATTTTACACTTCAGTACATTGTAAGTGTTTTTTCTAATAAAAGGATTTGGTAATCATTTAAAGTTAGTGTCTGTACCTGACTGCTTAATCCAAGTTTTTATAGCATGAATAATACTTGCATATTCCAAGAAGTTAATTTTTACATTTGGATAAGTAGCAGTAAAAGTTTCATAGCTAAAAAAAGTACTGTCTTCCTCAATAATATCATTAATGTGTCTGATATTATTGTCAAATAAATGTTTATTAAAATACATTTTCTTGTTAATATGGATCATAGGGTTGTAAAACAAAGGTGAATCTGCAGTAACATTAGACTCAGTACAACTGTTCTGTAATTCGATCCAGGCCTTGAATACATCTATCCAAAATTTATTAAAAAGTTCTAGAACCATTCTAGTGGTGTCTCATTTAACGAAATTTAAATCCTAGAACTGCACTTGAACAATTCTTGTACTTTTTTAGGGGTTCTAGAACATAAATACAAGAACTGTTATAGAATAATTCTAGAAAAGTAATAAGAATTCTTGTAGGGACAGTCATCGATTCTGGGAATCAGACAAGAGTCTGTTTTTTTGACAGAATTCACTTTTCTAAAGTCAGTAGACAGTCGGTAGGTACCATATCCGGTTTCGATACTAAAATGCAAGGTGAGCTCCAGTAACTTTTCTTAGCTCAATAATTGTCCAACATGCATTATTCTTCAGTACTGTAATTTTAATGGATTCAAATGATAAGGATGATGCTTGATGGGCAAGGTGTCACCCACTATAACATGAAAAGCAACATTGGTCTTTTTTTCAACATCCAGAAAGATTTGTTGAACGTGTTCTGGTGAATATTCAAATGTCAGACTTAAAATTGCATCAAGATTGGCAAGAAATTTGGAGTTCTTTAAATGGACACTCTGATTGATGTCTTTTTCAACAGCTTCTACACTATCATTTGCTTTGCAATCTTGAAATGTCTTACCACTCACTAAAGTGGAAACTGATTTTACAGGATTTCAGTCACATCTATCAAAATACTCTTTCAAAATGTTGATGTGACAAACTCGTTTTTCTTTACAACAGTAAGGTGTGTTAACTACATATAGTTCACATCACTAAGCTTGCTTTCAATTTCATAAAGGACCATAATATCTGACCTGTAAAGGATGACCAGGAATAGGCAAAAATACAAGAACCTGCATTGAAAATTCTGTTCCAGGCATCTTTGTCATATCAAACTTTCATTTTGGCTTGAGAACTCTTGAGATTTTCTTGTGCCAATTTACAAGCATTGTAGTCTTTCTTTAAAATTACATACATAGTCTGAAGGTTAAGGGCACTAGTTTCAGTGAGCCACTTTTCTTTCAGCAATTTCATAGGACCTCTAACTGTATGACCAAACATTTGTTCAAAGGAACTGAATCTAAGAGACTTCTGAACTGCATCTTGTGCAGCAAATAAAACAAGGTGAACTCCTTCATCCCAGTCTTTATCATACTCATAACAATATGTCTTTATCATAGTTTTAAGGGTCTGATGAAAAAGTTGAAGAGCCCCCTTAGACTCGGGATGATACGCAGTAGACTTGTATTGTTGAACATCTAACTCATCCATGACCTGTTGAAACAACCCTGACATAAAATTCAAACCTTGATCTGACTGAATAGCTTTAGGCACTCCTACAAAATGCACTCCTACAAAATTGAACAAGAGGCCCATGGGCCACATCGCTAACCTGAGTCACCTTGGCCCTGATATTGTTCAGCTGATGGATGATGTGTACCAAGTTTGATTGCAATTAGCCCACTGTGGTTCTGGAGAAGATGAAATGTAAAAAAAAAAAATTACAGACAGAATGACAGACTGATGACGAGAGATCATAATAGCTCACTTGAGCTTTCAGCTCAGGTGAGCTAAAAAGTGCAGAAAACTGAGTATTTGCATCAATTTTCTAAGTCCATGGGTTATAACTCAGCAAAAAATAAATGGACCAAAAGAAAATTTGAATGTGATCTGTAACTTAAATTGTAATGGTAAAGTAATTTGCTGGACTGACAGACAAGCTGATGGACAGAGTGCAAACATAAAGTCCCATTTGGCTCCGTCGTTAGGGGAACTAATCAATCAAGCTGTAATCAAAATTTTGTACATTAATTCCTTTGGTGGTTTATTTTGGGTTGATAGACTCTTCAAAAATAATACTGCAATTACATAAAAAATCCCACCATCCATTTATTAGATATGAAATATGATTGTTACACACTGAATGCCTTTTATTAATTGCTAAACAAATAAGAACAGATCGCTTTCTAACATTTGTAAAGCTTTTAATTTTAAAGGGAAAGGCAACCCTAACCACATAGTTGCTTTTATGAATAAAGTATCACTTACTGATATAGTAATTGACAGTCTTTAACTACAAAAATCCTTGCTTAACAATTAAATCAATATCAATCTATCATGTATTTTAAATTACCCGCCGCTAAGAGTTTAATTTATGATGTCACACCGTCTATTCCGGTTTATTTCATCAGCAGCACTGTAAACATGACAAGTCACGAACAGTTAAGTTTAGAGCCGTATAGATTTGAGCCCGTTCTTTTGCAAGAAGAAATTGAGAAAAGAAGACGTTCAGTCGAGTCGCAGACCAGGCAGACGGTACACGTTCTTCATACAAATGTCTCGAACCTCAACTTGTCATTACGCAAATGATGGATCCACAGTTTACGTAGTCTTTTCTTTTCAAATGACTCAGTTGAGTCGGGAATTTCGAAAAATAACCTTCTTTCACATCTCCCCTTCGCATTAGTGTAATTAACTGCTTGCCAGGAAAGCATCAACCTATTTATTCCTAAGATCTACCACATGCACATCTTTGATGATCTCGCAGGTGCTTGGGTTCAGCCCCCCCCCCCCCCCCCCCCCCCCCCCCCCCCCGAATAAGCTACATGAGTTGATTTAATTAATTTTATGTTGAAAATATTTCTAATGCATGTCAACAACGTCTTCCATACCCATAAAGTCCAAAATAATTCAAAATAAGCCCTTTAAAAAAAAAAAAAATAACCTAGGCCACTGGTTATTATAAGTTCTGTTATATTATATGTATATGTATATGCAAATATACATAAAATCCAGGTATGTTATTATACGTATGTATTTTGTAAACTTCTTTTTATGACGAACATTTAGATGCAATGTCGCAGTTTGTATGTATGCAGGCCTGCTGCATACTATTATATTTAATATATGTAAGCTTGTTGGATGTGTGCGATTTGTGATTTTGCATCTATTCTGTATTTTCATTATTTAATCAAATCTATATGTTATGTAATTAAGTATACCACTTCTTATGGTTGGTATTTTATCTATCATACAATTTTATCATAAGTACTAACTCACCACTTACTACATTATACATCTTCAGTTTTATACACATAATACATACTATCGAATAAGAATTATGGAGCCATGTCGTGCTACGAGCTGGATCCAGTTACAGAAACATGGTACAGGGTCTGAGGTGTAGCACCTGACGACGACCTCAAAATTCTTGCCTGATGACGATCTCAAAATTGTTGTCTGGCATAATTTTATAATTTATGATTAACAAAGTAATAACTAGTGGCACTCTATTATCAAAATTTTCTTTGGCGACCCTACCCTAATTCTTTTCTGTATATATTTTAGTTATTTCACATGTATATACATACCTACATCCATATTACTATCACCTGTTACTAATATTAATAATGATGTAATAGTTATGGTATATTTATTTCGGTGTATCTTGAATTGGACGAAGGACGGAGACTCGTGCGATTACTAATTATTATTAACTTCTATTAGAATCCAAATAAATAACAAATATTTTAAATATTTAATTTTATATTTACTTATTATATTTTTTAAATTTTAATATACTTAAGAAATAAATTAAATAAAAATCATTATTAAAATTATTATATAAATAAAAATTATAATTTATTTCATTAATTTTTACTTTTTATTTAGTTTTTATAAATATAAGTTACTTCTTTATTTCATTATAATTTATGACATACGACCATCACATGTATGTGTCCGGCCATCAAAAGACAGTACCGCAGTCATCAGACGTGTTGGTACACGATGGTCCTTATTTATTTATATTTATTTATTTTTAAACCATGGGACAACCCATACGTCCCATACGGAGCATATGGAATGTTACTACAACACACTTCAACTTCACTATGTTGGTGCATTTGGGAGGTGTTGGAGGGTGAGGCTGGATCGCAATGAGATGGATAGTATTATGGCAGATAATACAGTCACCAATCGGTTAACGATATATAGTTAACCAATCCTACGAATATCAAACAAAAAAAAAACAAAAAAAATACCCTAGGCCACTGGTTATTATAAGTTCTGTTATAACTAGTGGGTATTGTTTTTTATAAAAAAAAAACCCAGATGTCTCCCCTTCAAAGTTTGATTGTCTAATAACCGGGGCAACAATAATGAGTGCAAGCGTCTTAATGTCTGCTTTCCAAGGAATGGGTCAAGGTAAAAAAAATTTGGTACAGTACATCTTGTCTTAAATCTGCCTTCCACGTTGTAAGTTTGAAAACCTAATGTCAAAGGGTTCTCAGGTTATGGTCTGGACTATACTTTGATGTAAAAGAGTGACCTTGAAATGTAAGTAGGTCAAGGTCAAAAATGTTGGTGATGTGCACCCCTTCCTCAATATTGCCTTTCCATATTACAAGTTTGCAGTCTTGATGTCAAACAAATCTTAGTTATGAAATCATCAAGTTTTTTTTTTAAACATGACTGTCACATTGAATGAAGAAATGGGTCAAGGTAAAAAATGTTGGTACAGTACATCTTGTCTTAATGCCTGCTTTCCATGTTGTAAGTTTGAAATCCTAATGTCAAAGGGTTCTCAGGTTATATAGTCTTAATTATACTTTGAGGTAAAAGAGTGACCTTGAATGAAGAAATGAGTCAAGGTCAAAGATTTTGGTACAGTACATCTTGTCTTAATATCTGCTTTCTAGGTTGTAAGTTTGAAATCCTAATGTCAAATAGTTCTCAGGTTATAGTCTTGATGTAAAAGAGTGACCTTGACACTGAAAGTGGATGAAGGTCAAAAATGTTTGTGGTGCGCACCCCTCTTCCATATAACCTCTCCATATTCCAAGTTTAAAGTTTTAATGTCAAACGGTTTTCAAGTCAGCTTTTGGCCTGGACTATATTTTGACATAAAAAAATTGACCTTGACTTTATAAATTAAATGGTCAAGGTTAAAATTTTTGGTGGAATTCCCCCTTTCCTCATTCCCCCCATCTCACATTCTAAGTTTGAAGTCTTAATGTCAAAGCGTTCTAAAGTTATGGTCAATTCATGTTTTTCTTAATTTGACCTTGAATGAAGAAAGGGGTCAAGGTCAAAAATTTGGTGCACTCTTCCATATCATCTCTCCATATTCCAAGTTTGAAGTTTTAATGTCAAACAGTTGTCAAGTCTGCTTTTGGTCTGGACTATATTTTGACATAAAAAATTGACCTTGACTTTATAAATGGGTCAAGGTTAAAATTTTTGGTGGAATTCCCCCTTTCCTCATTCCCCCTTCTCACATTCTATGTTTGAAGTCTTAATGTCAAAGCGTTCTAAAGTCATGGTCAATTCATGTTTTTTCTTAATTTGACCTTGAATGAAGAAAGGGGTCAAGGTCAAAAATTTTGGTGCACCTTGTATCTATGTCCTCTTGCCACGTTTGAAATCGTAATGTCAAAGGGTTCTCAGCTATTGGCTTGAACTATATGTTGACAAAAAAGATTGACCTTGACTTTATAAGTGGGTCAAGGTCAAAAGTTTTGGGGGTGGACACCCCTCCTCCATACCATCTCCTTATGTTCCAAGTTTGAAGTCTTAAAGTCAAAGGGTTCTCTAGTTAGGGCCCGGACAAAATTTGGTTGAAGAAGAAGAATAAGAACTAGAAATGATCTCGTTGCGAGCAACAAATAGGTCTTCCGTCCAATTTCTGACGAGATGGGACCTTGACTGGAAGAATTCAATTAGTGAATTAGTGAAGAACGACTATACATGAAAGAAATAAACACATACATGTAAGACGTGATTTATCAATTGTAAACAATTTCGGTTTTGTTTCATTCACTTTCAAGTATCTCGGTAGTCCATAAAACGACTAAAAATTCCAATTGAACCACGTAGGAACCCACACTAAAAATTTCCATAAAAAATACTGAGTTTTTGGACAACTTCCGGGTTTGAACAACCAACTTCCGGTTTCGAACAACCAACTTCCGGTGGAAATGATATGAGTTATTACACTTTATTAAATAATTTTATGAGGATTAGAATTTAAAAAATGAAATATTACATATTTTTATGGTACTTCCAGCGGATGACGGAAGTGACAGCAAGAAAGTTGAAACATGTATGTCACATCTACAAGTCACTATCTTACTTTCCTGAAAGCTTCAAGACTCAATCTTTGAGTATTTATGAGAAAACACTTGGAGAAAAAAACCTTGAAATCGTACAACGAACAGAAGTGAATTTTGAAAAAAACAACAATAATTCACTATACTCTGAAGATGGATAATGTCAATTATATATTTGAAAATCACAAAAACACTTGCTTTATAAGCGAGAGATATGATAGCAAAGAAAAACCATTTTTCTGAAGTTTTTCTCTAAAAACCGGAAGTTGCTGGTTAAACTTCCGGTAAGACTAACACTTTCTGAAACGCCACAAGAGACCTAATTAATCTATGCAAGTTTTGTTTCAAAAGCATAATTTTGAAATTTGGCGTTTCTTTTGTTCACTTCCGGTAACGGCCGGAAGTGACGGATGATAATGATAAACCTTTATTACAGAGCTACAAGTCACCATCTATCATCCCTGAAAGTTTATAGACTCAATCTTAAACTGTTTATGAGAAAACGCCCGGACAAAATATCATTTGAAAAACAGAAATTCGGCCGCAACTTGTGACCGGAAGTGAATTTTGAAATAGTGGTGCAGGGTTCTTTTGAGATGGATAATGTCAATAATATCTGTAAATATCGTATTAAATGGTTCATAAATAAACGAGATATACGAGGACAAAGAAAGACCGTTTTTTAAAAGTTTTTCTCTGAAAACCGGAAGTTGCTGGTTAAACTTCTGGTAAGTCTAACATTTTCTGAAACGCCGAAAGAGACCTAACTAATCTATGTAAGTTTTGTTCCAAAAGCATAATTTTGAAATTTGACGTTTCTTTTGTTCACTTCCGGTGAAGGCCAGAAGTGACGGATGGCAAAAATAATACTTTATTGCACAGCTACAATTCATAATCTATCATCCCTGAAAGTTTGAAGACTCAATCTTTAACCCTTTATGAGAAAACGCCCGGACAAAATATCATTTGAAAAACGGAAATTCAGCCGTAACTTGTGACTGGAAGTGAATTTTGAAATAGTGTTACAGGGTTCTCTTAAGATGGATAATGTCATTAAAATCTGTAAATATCCTATTAAAAGTTTTATAAATAAACGAGATATACGAGTACAAAGAAAGACCATTTTTTCGAAGTTTTTCTCTAAAAACCGGAAGTTGCTTGTTAAACTTCCGGTAAGTCTAACATTTTCTGAAATGCCGAAAGATATCTAGTTAATCTATGCAAGTTTTGTGTCAAAAGCATTAGCTTGAAATTTGACGTTTCTTTTGTTCACTTCCGGTGACGGCCGGAAGTGACAGATTGCAATGATAATACCCTATTGCATAGCTACAAGTCACCATCTATCATCCCTGAAAGTTTGAAGTCTCAATCTTTAACCGTTTATGAGAAAACGCCCGGACAAAATGTCATTTGAAAAACGGAAATTCAGCCGTATCTTCCGACCGAAAGTGATTTTTCCAAAACCAAAAAAGACCTTTCTAGACAATCCTATTTTACATCTTTACCAAAAGTTTCATGAAAATCTATCAAGCCGTTTTAGAGAAATCGCGTGCACAAAATCGGTAAGAAAAAGAACAATAACTAGAAATGATCTCGTTGCGAGCAACGAATAGGTCTTCCGTCCACTTTCTGACGAGATAGGATGTAAGTCTAACATGTTCTGAAACTCCGAAAGAGACTTAATTATTCCATGCACGTAAAAAGTTGATAGATAAGACAAAGAAATATCAATTTTTCGAAGTTTTTCTCTAAAAACCGCAAGTTGTTGTTTAAACTTCCGGTAAGTGTAACATTTTTTGAAACACCGAAAGAGATCGAATTAATCTGTGCAAGTTTTATTTCAAAAGCATAATTTTGAAATTTGACGTTTCTTTTATTCACTTCCGGTGACGGATGGAAGTGACGGATGGCAATGATAAACCTTATTACAGAGCTACAAGTCACCATCTATCATCCCTAAAAGTTTGAAGACTCAATCTTTAACCGTTTATGAGAAAACGCCCGGACAAAATGTCATTTGAAAAACGGAAATACAGCCATAACTTGCGACCGGAAGTGATTTTAGCAAAACCAAAAAAAGACCGTTCTAGACAATCCTATTTTACATCTTTCCTGAGAGTTTCATGAAAATCTATCCAACCGTTTTTGAGAAATCGCGTGCACAAAATCGGTAAGAAAAAGAACAATAATAATAATAATAATAACTAGACACGATCTCGTTGCAAGCAACGAGTAGGTCTTCCGTCCGATTTGTTGATGCACTCGGAGTTAAAAAAAAAAAAGAAAAAAGACAAATGAGTCCCAATTTAGTTTCCGACTTTAAGACACTTTAGATATAATCAATTTTTCATATCATAAGCTTCTGAAGCAAAGTTGCGGTGAAATTCGTTTGAAATTCGACTCTCCAGGCGAGCCATAAGGCCCGCGGGCCTATTTCTTGATGTCATTTGTTAGCCCTCTATAGACTCAACAACTTTAGTTCTATATGTCTTTACAAAATATTTACCTGTAAAAAGTTATTGAGATCGACCGATATGGACAAAAAATCGACTCTACAGGCGAGCCATTAGGACCATAGGCCTATTTCTTGATATCAATCGATAGATCTCGATAAACTGAACAACTTTTGTTCAATATGTCCTTACAAAATATTTACCAGTTACAAGTTTTTGAAATCGACTGATATCGACAAAAATCGACTCTACAGGCGAGCCATGAGGCCCACAGACCCAGTTTTTGATATTGATCGATAGGTTATGACACATTGAACAACTTTTGTTCAATAATGCTTTTCAAAAAATATGTCGTTTTAAAGATATGAGGCGTCAAATATTTACGATTTTGGCCCTTAAAATCTCTAATTACGTAACATATGGCCTACTTTTTGATTTGATAAGATCAAGCTCGTTGAGATGAACATTTCCGCTTCTACAACTTATTATAAAATATTAATAGTTTCTGAGATATTCTCAAAAACATTTGGACCCTTCTGAACCCCTAATTTAAAGGGCCAGCCCGTTTTGCTTGATATCGTAAGAAAGGCCTTGTCATTTTAAACATTTTTTGCTCAACAAGTATTTAGAAATTCTTTACCGTTCTCGAGTTATCTCTACAAGAAATATTTAGGGGCCAAACTGTAGCTCCCTAACGGGGCCACATAGGGAAAAAACGAAATGTACATATAGTTTAGATTATCATTCTGAACAACTTTTGTTCAATAATGCTTTTCAAAATATTTGTCGTTTTCAAGATATGAGGCGTCAATTATTTATGATTTTGGCCCTTAAAATCCCTTATTACGTAACATATTACCTACTTTTTGATTTGATAAGAACAAGCTCGTTTAGATGAACATTTCCGCTTCAATGACTTATTACAAAATATTAATAGTTTCTGAGATATTCTCATAAACCTTTGGACCCTTCTGGGCCCCTAATTTAAAGGGTCAGCCCCTTTTGCTTGATATCGTAAGAAAGGTCATGACATTTCAAACATTTTTTGTTCAACAAGTATTTAGAAATTCTTTACCGTTCTCGAGTTATTTCTAGAAGTAATTTTTAGGGGCCAAACTGTAGCTCCCTAACGGGGACACATAGGGTAAAAACGAAATATTCATATTGTTCAGATCATCATTCTGAACAACTTTTGTTCTTTATTGCTTTTCAAAATATTTGTCGTTTTCGAGATACAAGGGGTAAAAAATTTATGGTTTTGGCCCTTAAAATCCCTTATTACTTAACATATGACCTAAATTTTTATATGAATAGATTTGGATTGTTGAGATGAACATTTTTTGTTCTTTGACTTATACCAAAATATTAACGATTTTTGAGATATTTGATCTAGACTTTGAGCCCTTCTAGATCCCTAATTTAAGGGGCTAGGCCCTAAATCTTGATATTTTCGAAAAGATCTCGTAAATGTGCACAACTTTTGTTCTACATGTCTTAACAAAATATTTGCAAGAAAAAAGATATTGGAGATCAAAGGTCAAAAATCGCCGAAATCGGCGAACAATTTTGGCATCCATTTTTCCAGGTCCAGGCGAGCGTTTAGGCAAATCGCCTCCGGTAAAATCGAATCCCCCACAAATCTTCTCAAATGTTTACTCTATCTTGTGTAGAAATTTCAAGACTCTAGCTTCAAAACTAACGGAGGAGATGTGTGGACAACAAGGCCCTTCAAAAAGTCACTAAAAGAGAGATAACTCCTGACCGGAAGTGACGTCAAGCACGAAATTTTGCAAGCAAAGTCTCGTCACCAAAAGACATCTTTCCTGAAAATTTCATGAAAATCGATCGAGAAATGGCTGAGAAAAACGCGTGTACTACCAAGGAAAATAATAATAATAATAATGAAGAAGAAGAACGCGAACAATAATAGTAAGGTCTTCCGCAGGAGACGGAAGACCTTAATAAACAGTACAATCACTAAAAGGTCTTCCGTTGGAAACGGAAGACCTTAATAATAAACAGTAGAATCACTTTAAGGTCTTCCGTCTGGAACGGAAGACCTTAACTAGTAATCCTAATTGTTCGCGAGCAATTAGAGGTCTTTCCACCTTTTCAGACATTCTAACAATGTCTCTGAATACAAAAAAATCTGTACTTTATATGCTTTAGATGGTATAAAAATTGCTTATTTTCAAAGTTTCTAGATGACCTTGATCTTTGACCTTGACCCAATTTTCAAGGTCAAAGGTCAGGGATCTCACTTCAGTTGGTCCTGTCTTCCTAGGACAAATACTTTAGGAGTTGTAAATTTCTACGCGAAATTTTAAATTTTTAAGGGCATTAATTCCCGTTAGGGATCAACGAATCATCAAAAACAGGAAGTATCTTTTACAATTGATCAGGCAATAAGTTTAGTGAACATTTCGTGTTCGTCCCATTTATGGTTTTCATACTGTAGTGATAACAATGGTTTTTACGCAAGTCGCTGTAAATTGAAGAAAGGTCAAAGTTCAGAGTCGTAATGCAATGCATTGACTTAAGTTGGTTCTTGACTAATTGTGCATATTATACCTAATCTGTACTTTATATGCTTTAGACGATGTGAAAAGTGCTTATTTTCAAAGCTTCTAGATGACCTTGACCTGATTTTCAAGGTCAAAGGTCAAGTATTCCATTCCAGTTGGTTCCGTCTTTCTACGACTTTTATTTTAGGAGTTTTGAATTTTTCCGTAAAAATCGTAAACTTTCAGGGCCATTAACTCCCTTTAGGGATCACCGAAAACTTAAAAGTAAACACTACAACGCTTCAGCTTGATGGACTAAAGAATTTAGTGAAAGTTTCATGCTCTTATCATTTACGGTTTTCGAGGTGAACCGATAACAAGGGTTTTTTGCATAAAGTCCCATAAGTTCGTCAGGGGTCAAAGATCAAATACGCAGGGTGAGATCTGAGCATGTTTCGAGATGTTAAATATGATGGTCTACATTGTTTTTCGATAAGTCTTAAAACGTCAAGAGCTTCTCGCGGCGGAAAGAAAAGAAGACAAATAATAATAAACAGAACAATATCAAAAGGTCTTTCCACAGAAAGGTGGAAAGACCTAATAAGAAGAAGAAGAAGAAGAAAAATGACAAAAACAATATGTCTCCCCTTTGAAGGGGAGACATAATAACCAGTGAGGGTGGGTTTTTTTTTTTAAAGGACTTATTTTGGACTTTATGGGTATGCTAGGCGTTGTTGACATGCATTAGAAATATTTTCAAGAAAAAAATAATTAAATCTACTCATGTAGCTTATTTGGAGGTGGTGGGGGGCTGAACCCAAGCACCTGTGGAAGATCTTAGAATAATCTCATCAAAACCGGAACAGACGGTGTGACGTCAAAATTATTGATTTATGTGGTCTTGAATACAAAAGAGTTACACATCATGGCAGCCTCTATAGATCGCAGGAATTTCAATTTTTGACGTTTTCAAATTAGTATTGAAGCATATCTAGGCCATATATCAACAGAATTGTATGACAAATCTTTATCATATGATTAATCGTATCATTTATCATGTAAAAATCTTTTGGGTTGCCTTTCCCTTTAAAGGTGAAGAATGACAATAACCATACCAACTCCTTTACCAAGTCATTCATTTGTATGCATGAATTACATATATATTACTTGATAATTTTCTTGTATCTGAGACTAGATTACCTTAAGGGAAGGATCCGAGTCACTGTCTGAGCTTTCTAAAATAAAAAATCAGAAAGGATACTAGTAAATGAATATATTACATACAATCTTAAATTCTGCTTAACTTTTAGATAAGGTCAATCAACACTGTACTACAAGAAAATAAATAAATTCTGATCATCTCTGTAATTCCCAAAAAGATATGCATAATGAATGTGTATAGGAGGATAATTATTGACGGTCACCTGAGTGTCATAAAACATAAAAGCCAGTATTGTGTGCATATGGTGCAAGTGTTCATCTTTAAAACTACAGGAACTGGATGTCCTTATCGACAAAAAGGATGTCTAATTCCTCTGTACCCGAAAGGTACCTGAAGCAATTTTTTCCTTGAAAAATGTACCCAAAAAGTACCCACAAAAAACTTAGTCATTTTTCAACAGTACCCGAAATGTACCCGACTTTTGAATAATGTACCGGAAATGTACCCAGTTAAAAAATTGAAGTTAAAATGTACCCAAATTGTACCCAACAGAAAAATATCAGTTTAAATGTACCCGAAATGTACCCATAACATCAATTAAGGAAGTTAAAATGTACCCGTATTGTACCCACGTTAAAGTTACTAAGTTGAAATGTACCCGAAATGTACTCTGGGTAAAAATTAACAAAGTTAAAATGTACCCGTATTAATTGAACCTACTTTAAATGTGACTATTAAAGTCGAATGTACAGGCTCAAAAAGTTACTTGTCAACGACCAACTTGAAATGTACCCCATACGTACCTGACAGGTAAAAGACAAAGTTGAAAATGTACCCGAAATGTACCTATTTTAAATAAACTTTGTAATTTCACAACAGATACAAATGACATGAGAAAAAATGTAAAAAAAAAAAAGTAAAAAAAAGTACCCAAATTGTACCCAACAAAAAATAAACTAAGATCTGATGTACCCAAAAAGTACCCATTGGAAAATTACTCAAACAATTTCATACTTGATTTTGAAATAAAAAAGCTTTCAGAGTCAATTGTAAGTTTTGCCATTATGGTAGCTATTGTATTTTGGTTCTGTAAAGAAAATCTGAAGTATTACATGAAGGGATCCAACCCTAAACTTCTAAATGGATCGAAAGCTATTTTCCATTTCAAAATACAAAACAATTAAAAATAAATAATTGTAGAGAGGTAGTCTTTTGAACTTAATAATACCACATGTATATTAGTCTGCAGCAATTTCATAAAAAAAAGTTATTTGATTTGTAATTAGTGATTAGTACTTGATTAGTAAATATCTTAAAATTAATCAAAATCCTACTTTCGTTTTTGCCATGAAATAGCAAAAATAAAAGTAAATTAAGTTTCATAACAAAAAATTATTTGACAGTCACTGAAATTAATTAACCTATAATTATAAATTAACAATTTTTGCCAATAAACTCTGAAACGCTTGCTCCAGAGTTACTATTTGCACCTTTAATATTATGTGAGGTGAAGTCTGCATGCATGTAAGCTTAGAATAGAATCTCACTTGATTATTGAATATCGTAAAATTAATCAAAATCCTACTTTTATTTTTGATAAACTACCACGAAATAGCAAAAATGAAAGTAAAGTGGCGGATCTAAGCCAGTTTTCTTCTATTTTTTTAAATGACAACTCGATATAATATGATGTTAATCCATTGTTTATCAATGCTTGATTTTGATCTTACAGAAGAAATAAGTTTTTGTAGTTGTTGAATAAATAAACTATGTCTGTTCGATTCTTTTATCTGTGATTTTTGTCCTCAATCAGCCTTATGGACATTTCCAGAAAAAAACAAGGTAACGTCATACAAATCGCACATTCTCGGGCCTTTTAGGCAAGCTGAGATTTAGATGATTGGTTTACAACATGATCTGCATTAAATTGTGTAGGTGTTCAGTGTTAGTTAAACTTATAATAGGTTTGACTATAGGCCCATATTTATCATTTTATGAAGATTTATGATTATTTTACTGTTATATACCTCATTCAATGAAGGACCCCACCCCCCACGACCAACAATCTGGTACATCAATGAATTTTTAAATACGATATTTTCAATCTTCTTATTTTTTTTCCGTGATTATGGAAGTCACTGTTACAACTTTTTGTAATAATTTATTAACGGTTACTGGTATGTACAAACACATGGATAAACACAAAAAAGTTTGTTATTTTGGTTGAACATGTTTTGTGATGACACAGATCTTAAAAATCAAAGGCCTGAAGGGCCACAATGGCGTCGTGCTAAGAAAGCAAAGATTATAATGAAACTATGTACTGTCCAGTTTATCAATGCTTCATCCCTTATTGTATGTACACAGAGTAGATATAGCTTTATATAAATCTCAATGGAGAGTCTTCTACCTGTGAATATTTTGATGCCATTGACTACAGTCACACCTTGTTATTGCAAATTCAACAGGACTGAAATTAAATTTGAGATATCCAAGGATTTGCGTTAACAAGGATAACACACACACCAAAAAGAACTCTATTTACATATTCCCGATAACGAAGATTAGCTGTACATGTATTAAAAACACACATACAGCTTTGAATTCAAGCAATACCAAGAATATTTATCCTTCATACAGGAATAATGCTTCTAATACATCTGTACAGTAGCTCTTTTCACAAAAAAATTCAATTACAGATATATATTTTTTTACAATTCCATTCATTTCTTCAGAATATTTTTCAAAGGATTATTTACAATACCTAATGTTATTAAATAATGAAGATTTTTGTGATCAGCCATTGCTCTCAATTATTCACACATCTTTGCTAGCCAAGGGAGTACTCTAAAATCCTTGGCACAGATGTAATTCACAAAGAACTGAAAATTTGTGCATTAAGATATTTAGTGAAAAAGTCAAATGTTGTGAGAACTCTCCTTTTAATAGTTGTAAAGGACAGCATTGCATGTACTTGTTGATAACATAATAAAAACAAGAAATAAGTTTTAAACCAAAATTTTAATAAGAAATATGAGCAACAATGTAAACAACTATGGACCATTTGTAGTATATATCACTGCTAGCATCTCAAGAGATGAAAATCTAGTCAGATTAAAAAAAAAATTTGTTAATTCAGTAACTTTTACCTCCACAAAAACCTTTACTTGAAAGCCTTATAATAATGAATGCTTCCGCGCTTGGTTTGTTTACAATAACAATAACACGTGCCAGTGCTTATATACCGAGTTGACCAATGATTTGCAAACCTACAGATGCGTTAATACCCTTCTGAGAATGCTACAGTCAAATAAACATTACATACCCTAAAATATAATGACCATAAATAATCCGCGATACACTATTTCTCAGTTTAAATTTCGCCAACAGCACGCAATGTTTACAAACAAAACCCACGCTATCTTTCGTCTAGACACGCTGTCATTTTCAGACATCACGTGACTTTGCAAATGTAGTTCGAATTGAAATTGGAATTTTTATTTGATTTGTTTTTATTTTTTGTGAAAGTTTTTATATGTTAAAGTAAATCAATGTGATAATTTTCATTTGTTTCTCATTAACAACTTTAAAATGTCGTAAATCATTAAACAGTACAGATATTCATACGCCATTACAAAAAGCGCGGGATTTTTCCGCGGAAGCATCGATAGTCTGACACCTTCGGTCGCGTAAACAGTCGTACACGCTGACTAGATGCCGTTCGAGCAAAGCTCGACGCCATAATAAGTAATAAGTTGAAAGTATTGTGGATGGGAATTCCATAATCCTGATAATTGTCTTAAATTTGTCTGACAGGAAGACTAAATGGGATGAATTCCTTTCCACTATCAGTTTCAACTCACTGATTCAATTTATACAAGATCATACAATTTAACTATTTCTATTGCATTATGATTTTTTTTTTTAGAATACGTCATCAATGTTCACCCAAAGTAAAGTGAGAAAAAACTTATCCAGACAATCAACAGCAAGCGAACCTCTAACCTTCAAACTTGTTGAAATGTGCAGGTAATATTGCTGTTATAAATATTTAGTATTCTATGCTCTGTAATCTGGCATAATGATGTAACTTTAACCTTGGTCATAACTTTTGAACTGAAATAGGTAGGGATTTTTAATATATTTGTCATTTTTAGGTCACCTGAGTAAACTCAGGTGACATATTGCAATTGGTTGTCGTCCGTCGTGCGTTAACAATTGAACAATTTTTAACTTCTTCTTAATAACTACCAGTCCAATTCTTTTCAAATTTGGTATGAGGCATCATTGGGACAAGGGGACATAAATTGTAAATTTCAGGACTCCAGCACCCCTGGGGCCCTAGGGGCAGGGCAAAAACTGTCCAAAATTGACCAATTTTCAAAAATCTTCTTCTCAAGAACCACACACATGTAAGAACAAGAGGCCCATGGAACACATCGCTCACCTGAGTCACCTTGGCTCATATTTAAAGATTTTCCCTATATATTCGCATGCAACTTTAACAAACTTGAATCTGCACTATGTAATTATAAATTGCATGCATGGTCCTAGAGGTAAGGGTTTGGTTTCAGTGTGGTATCAAAATGAAATTAATGATTTGAAGGATTATTTAAGTTTGCTGATACTGTATAAAATCTAAATGCATACTTAGGAAAAGCAGAAAAGGATGTACAAAAAATGGCGAATTTCCCAACCCAGAGTTTTGACTCTAGGATGGGTCCAGATTAGTCATATCTTTCAATGTTAATGCTCATATTATATTATGTAAAGCCTTTCATCAGTGTATGCACTTTTGAGGGCAGTGAAGTTTTAAGAACACATCTTGTTTATACCGTTGCTGAACATTAGAATTTAGCTTAGATATTCAGAACAGGAAATTTTTTCTAGATTTCATAGCCCATGGAAGTAGTGATACTTTTTCCACTAGTATTCAGGTGACCGATAAGGCCCGTGGGCCTCTTGTTATTCTTTGTGACAATGATTTTTTTTTATATAGGAAAAGGTACCTCATTATTGACCTTTTGACCTACTAATTGGAAAATGAATTTCAGGCTATAACTTTTGAATTGTAAAAGCTGGTAGGGGTTTCTAAATTGGCATGTGTATTTCTTGTGACTGGCTAGGACTTTCTGATATACCAAAATTTGATCTTCTGACCTCGACATGAATTTTGACCTACTTGTCTAAAAAGTGCTTTGCAAGTTTGGGGGCATCCATGGACCACATTCATGTCTTGCTACTGCTAGTTCAGACTATGCTGTTAAGAATGATTATCATATAGCACAACCATTTAATGCAAAGTTAGATAAAGTTCACATATGTTCATTGCAATCTTGTGTTTGTATTGCATTTGTTAATCATTTATGATGAAAATATTTTTTATTTTATTTTCTTCATTTATGCTCTAAAGAAATAAATATATCATTTTTGAGTATTATTAGGATATATGACATGAAGTTGATCACATGATCAAATTCTATAACCCCCGAAGGGCGTTATAGTAAGTTTGATCACACACTAACTTCTTCTGATATCCCAATAACACTAAAAAATGATATTTTATTTCATTTTTATTTCGTTTTTGATTTGTGTTCTTACAGAGCTTACATTCTTATGTAGCAGATGACCGAAATAACGATCGGACAACTCAAAATATAAATTGTTAGATTTTTATCGAATAAATAATTAGGAATAATATCTATGAGAATATAATATATAAGTATTTAATTTTAAAGGTAAAAAGAGACAAAACAGGTGTAAAATAAAGATAATTTAGAGCATCAAGTCAACTAAATCAAAGAGTGGAGTAAACTACATCCGTGTTGTGATTTGGTTTGATTATATTACATTAAATGTTTTGTTGTTTTTTTTTTTGCAGGAGAAATAGGATTCCAAAGAGGAGAAGCTTTGTTATAATTTTTTATAGCATGAATTAAATACAATTTCTCATATTTTAAGATTGTTAAATCATATTCATGTAAAACTTTGACCCCTATTGTGGCCCCAACCTACCCCTGGGGGCCGTGATTTTAAGGAACTTGAATCTGCACTATGTCAGGAAGCGTTCATGTAAATTTCAGCTCTTCTGGCTCAGTGGTTCTTTAGAAGATTTTTAAATGATTCCACCCTATTTTTGCATTTTTGTGATTACCTCCCTTTTGAAGGGGACATGGCCCTTCATTTGTTGAACAAACTTGAAAACCCTTCACCCAAGGATGCTATTTGCCAAGTTTGGTTGAAATTGGCCCAGTGGTTCTGGAGAAGAAGTAAAAAATGTAAAAAGTTTACAGATGGATGGACAGACAGATGATGGACAAATGGCGATCAGAAATGCTCAAATTCTATAATTATACAAAACAAAAAAATTAAAAATTGTTCTTCTTTCTCTTTTTTTCTTCTTGTGGCTTTGTAACGTGAACATAAATTACAATTTTTGTTTACAATCATCAATTGGAGACAGCGGGAGAAAATGACTTCACAATTGTCTAAAATTCTTATTCATATTTTAACTAAAAAAAATATTTCCCCATGATTTTAACAAACTTGAATTTGTGCTAGTAAATGTAAACTTTTCTGACCCAGTGGTTCTTCAGAAGATTTTTAAATATTTTTTGAGAAGGAGATTTTTAAAGATTTTCCCTATGTATTCACATGTAAAATTTTGATCCCCTATTGTGGCTCCACCCTACCTCTGGGGGCCATGATTTTAACAAACTTGAATCTGTATTAAGTCACGAAGATTTCATGTAAATTTCAACATTTCTGGCCCTGTGGTTCTTAAGAAGAAGATTATCAAATGACCTCCACCCTATTTTTGCATTTTCATGAATATCTACCCTTCATTTGAACAAACTTAAATCCCCTTTACCAAAATACGAAAGGGTGATTTGCACTATTAAGTTTGATTGAAATTAACTGTGGTTCTGGAGAAGAAGACGAAAATATGAAAACTTTACGGACAGACAGATGGATGAACAGATGACAGACAAATGGTGATGAGAAGAGCTTTCAGCTCAGGTGAGCTAAAAACAGAATCGGCTACCTGATGTATTCTTTTGTTAGAATTAACTTTGAAAGCATGGCTAGGAAGTACTTTCAAGAGGAAAACAGGTACGTAGAATCAGGGCGGAGTCCCTCTTTTTTTTTCTTTTTTTTAACAATTTCCACTTTCTGTTACATACATATGCAAAAAAAGATTTACTGTGGGACTGCCCCCCGCCCCCCATTTTGTTTATAGTAGTAATAATGGTAACAAGATTACTGCAAACAGTACATCATAATTAAGTCAGATAGTGATGATAAAATTTCAGTGCAATATCTGCATCCCTAACGAGAAAGTCCAGAAATTATTTGACATAATTTTAGCCCTAAAGTAGGTCACGATGCACCAACTAAACTGAAATGCAAACTGAATCTGTATTTCTCTGAGAGGAAGGTTGTGACTATACATTTCAGTTAATACTTGTATCCATAACGAAGAAAAATCTGGTGAGCATTTTACAAAAGAACTTGCAACTTATGATCAACTTTACTTACTGGAATTTTACAGTTTATTGTAAGATCATTCATTTAATGCAAAATATTTTTTTGAAATGTTGCAAATTAGGCCTCAGAAAAGTTTTACTTCATTCACTTAAACTGTGCAATACAATTTAAGACTTGCGATTTTGTCGTAAGTTGTTTTGCAAAATGGGTCCCTGAGAAATTGGTCAATATGAGAGACTTTCCCCCCATAGTTATTTGAATCATGGGAAGGGGGTCAATTTTCATTGCATATGAGAGACTTTTAGTCCTAAAGTACACCAATCCAGCTGAAATGCAAACTCGCTCTAATGCTTCTAGAGGGAGAAATTTTGACCAAATTTCAACACTGTACATGCATGCATCCTTACGGAAAAAAAGTCCGGAAAATGTTATCTCAGGCAGTCAGCGCCATAACATAATACGTCCCGCCAGACAACAGGCGCATGAAAATGTAAGGTAGAAGTTACGAAGTTATGAATTGAACACATATTGAAGGAAAATCCCTCGATCAGCTACCCTTTTCAAACATTTTAGACAATTGTGACATCATCTTCTCATCTTGACTATCCCCCCCCCACACTTTGTAAAATGATATTATGTGCATGGAAACTGCTATCATTTCCCCCCATAGTTATTTGAATCATGGGAAGGGGGTCAATTTTCATTGCAGGAATTATGGCCAAACTCCTCTGTTATATTGATCAGTTTTGACTATTTGTAAAGACTTCTACAAACATTCTAGATTCCGATTGATAACGACCACAATAACATACTTTTATTTTGTTAACAACATGAATTTCAAAGCCAAATGAACTATTTTCTTATTTAATGATAACATCAGTTATGTACATCAATTTTTCAAGACATCAACTATGATTTAAGTTTTTAAAGTTAGAAAAGAAGATCTTTTAAAAACATTTAATACAAGATGTCAATAAAAGGCATTGATATAGCATATTTAAAGAATGTTTAAGTTTTTGACACTATCCCTCAGGTCCAAGGGATTCAGTGACCATGAAATTCACAATTTTGTTTCCCTTTAACACATACATGAACATACTAAATTTGATGCAAAATAAAACGAGAGATGTTTGTAAAACACATATCCATCCACCCCCCCCCCCCCCACCCCCCCCCCCCCCCCCCCCCCCCCACCCCCGTGCAAAATTGAAAAGGGTTATACACACATCATTTAATCGATAGTAGTATCATCAATTCAAAATATTGAACAGATAATATCTTCCTATCTCAAGAGTGGATTGACCATGTGACCTAAAAATCAATAGGGGTTATCTACTCCTTATGCTGTACCAGTGTATCAAGTTTGGTGTCAATCAAGCAAACAATTCTTAAAATATAGGAGACAATATATTACTATGTCCAGTTCAACCATTGGCCTTTGACCATGTGACCTCAAAATCAATAAGGGTCATCTTCTCCTGAAGATGTACCAGTGTACTAAGTTTGATTTCTGTCAAGCAAAGGATTATTAAGATATTGAACGGACAGTATATTCCTATGTCCAGTTTGACCCTTGACCTTTGTGACCTCAAAACCAATAGGGGTCATCATCTCCTTAAGATGTACCAGTGTATCAAGTTTGATGTCTGTTAAGCAAAAGGTTTTCAAGATATTGAGCTGACAGTATATTCCAATGTCCAGTTTGACCCTTGACCTTTGACCATGTGACCTCAAAATCAATAGGGGTCATCTTCTTCTAAAGATATACCAGTGTACCAAGTTTAATGTCTGTCAAGCAAAGGGTTCACTAGACATTGAGTGGTTAGTATATTCCTATGTCCCGTTTGACCCTTGACCTTTAAACATGTGACCTCAAAATCAATTCCTATGTCCAGAGTATATTTGACCCTTGACCTTTGACCTTTTGACCTGAAAAACAATAGGGGTCCTCTTCTACTCATAAACAATTTTCCCACATATGAAATATCATTATCATCAAGTGAATGGTTCTCAAGATACTGAGCGGACAACATGTGGTCTACCAACCGACCGACATACCGACCGACAGGTGCAAACCAATATGCCCCTCTTCTTTGAAGGGGGGCATAATAAAATTGTTTTTCAAAGACAACAATGCACAAACACCAATCGCAATAGGTGACCTGTGTGACCTGAAAATATCAAGTGTTATTCAAACTTTAGTTGCATAAAATAAGCCTAGTAATTGCATGATGTATATTCTATCACAAAGAATTTAGAAACACTTGTTTCTATTTAGTATTTACAAATATCATTTCTTGATGGTAAATTATAAAACTAGGAAGAGGATTAATGAAAACATGACAGATTCTTACCTTGGCTACCTAACTGTTTTTTCATGGCTTCCTTGACAGCCATTTTATCTTTCTCTTCCTCCCTCCTTGCTGTGTTTTCTTCAGATTCAGATTCTGAGTCATCTGAGGAGTCTGATGAAGGACTGTGAAGACCTTGGACTTGGGCTGCCTTAACACTTTGTCTTCTGCTTGTATTCACCAAACTGCAATCATTTTGTAGGTATAAAATGAAAATTTCAACTTTGCTTTGAACCAGAGTTTTCTCATAAGAGCAACGAGTTTTCATGATTTAGAGCAGAATTGTGAGAGATGGTTTATCAAAACAGGCACATGAGAAGAAGATACAGCTTTACAGAATATAATGTACCTTGATCTATTACAGAGTTATGTACCCTACATCATTCTTGACAAACTGCACACACAATCACAATACACTAACGATTTTGTGTGACGCATGAACGATTAAATCTGCTAACGTTGCATAAATGATCAAGAACATTAACACAAACCAACGAATCCCGTGGGGATCCAGGTTAAAATAGGTCCACAGTACCCTTGCTTGTCGTAAAAGGCGACTAAATGGGGTGATCCTTCGGATGAGACCGCAAAAACCGAGGTCCTGTGTCACAGCAGGTGTGGCACGATAAAGATCCCTCCCTGTTCAAAGGCTGTAGGCGCCAAGCATAGGCCTAAATTTTGCAGCCCTTCACCGGCAATGGTGACATCTCCATGTGAGTGAAATATTCTCGAGAGGGACGTTAAACAATATTTAATCAATCAATCATAAACCAACGATCTGGCAAATTTTTACATGCAAACCTACACAAAATATCAAACAAGAGGCCCATGGGTCACTGTATTGCTCTCATTACTCAATTTGACCCTGCTGTTGTTCAGCTGTTGTGATCTTCAAAGATTTTTTTTTTCAATCTTTATTCCCATGAAAAATTTCAAAGGGTCCCAACATAACTGAACATGAATTCACATAACATTATATGAATGCACCTATGAAAATCGTGTACTGTTCATCATTCCACATACAGCTGTAGGAACATGGTTTATTGATTAAAGAATGACTCATATAAATGTCAGTAATGCTAAACTGCAGTAGTTATTTATCTTGGTTAACGAAACATTAAAAACATTGGCCTTATATTAAAAAATACCACACCAGTCTAGTATTGGAAACCATTGTTTTCCTTTTAGATTTCCGAGTCGGCCATTTCGTCAGCAAAAGCGCTATACCTCTTTATTAGCATGTGTAAGATAATCTGTTATAGTTTTGCCTATACTCTTAGTTACTTTACTGTTTTAGTTTGTTTTACATGTTAAGCACTTTAGGGTGATTGTGTTGATTATATAACGTGCTGTACAAATGTACAATAATGATAGCAATAAAATAATAACACAGTTATATCTACTAAAGTAAAAAAAAAAGTGACTACCAAATGGATAGACAGATACCATACAAACTGATCCCTAATCTCCTGTATGCTGCTTTATCTCAGTGCATAAAATGAGTACATTGACTTACATTTATGTTACACATCAGATTGCAAGTTTTTTAAAAATTGTTTTTGAGTTTTCTTATTGGAGAGGATTTAAGTGAAAAGTTTATATAATGCTATATAATATATAATTGATTAAATATGCACTATGACAGATGGTACAAATACACTTGAAGCCTCTTTGCATTCACATTTCACTAATTGCATAAAGGTGTACTTTTCAGGACATAGATAGCATTATGAGAAATGACACCCCCCCCCCCCATATCCAAATAAAGTACACCAGAAAAATGAAAAATAGAATGTGATTATCTACACTATCATTGCACTAAACCCTCCCAGTTTGAGGAAACTTTATTGCAATGAACAAACAAGAACTACCATATGCAAGATACTTCCTAACAATATAACATAGGTATAGACGCAGATTTACAAACAGTATATTCAGTTGTACCTATACAGAGAAATCTTGGCTTTCCCTGTCTGTTTCTTTCTTGCATTTCTCCACAGGGCTGTTGCACTTCATGGTGGCAGATCAAACGTTTTCTTGCGACTATTAAAATAATATTCATTTTGAGGCCTTTGGGGTTGGAGTGAAAGACATTGACTGCTTTTCGAAGTTTTACTTCACACCTGGCATATTCCTAATTTTTGTAATAATTCCATCCCTCTCCTCTCTCAATGTGTGTATTTTTGCTTTTCAATCATCATTCATTTCACATATACATTTCAACTTAATGGTATACAAATGATATGCATACCCATTCCAAGTGATATTTAAAGTCTCTGCTAAATAACAACATTGCTTAACTGAAGCTTCAATTGTCAAACACCTGTAGGATCAATTTTCTGTTTAATGGCTTTATACAAAACATGCAATTTTTCAATGGTGCCACCATGTTTATAGAACTTTACCCCCAACATACATGAGTTCAGAAACTTTCTCTCAATAGTGGGATCAATTTGATTGGTTGTGGGAGCGTTGCACGATATATGAATATCAATGAGTTCTGAAGGTGTTTCTTGTATTTTCCCACAGGGTTTGAGGAACAATTTAACCCTATGGGTTTCACACGATGTACCTTGTTCTTGAGAAGAAAAAAATTCTTCAAATGAAGGGCCAGGTCCCCTTCCAAGGTAAGATAATCAAATATAGGCAAAAATAGGGTAGGGTCATTTAAAGATCTCAAGAATCATTGATCCAGAAAAGATGAAACTTATTTGGAAGCTTCCTCACATAATGAAGTTTATGGCCTTTAAAGACCGAGGAAATAAGCACCGTCTTCAATTTTACCTGGTCTGTAAACCCCTGTCAATCAGGAGAAATTTAGCTTCAGATTGGATGCTAGAAATTCATGGACATTTAGTTACTAATCCGTGTGTATACATTGTCCACCTCGTCTCTCGATCGAGGCGTCCGTGAAATGTTTTGATGTTTACCGCGTAGTATGCCAGCTAGATAGAGAAAGTTTTGATAAGAAAATTATGGCTTTGTATTACATCTATAGTCACAAAATATAATGTATTGAGTAAAAAATCTTACATATAATTACATCAATTATAATAAATTATGATGGGTTGTGTTTAGGAAGAGGTGCGATAAATAATTATGGATGGTTAGAACATAATTACATGGACATGGGTAGTGTGTGGCCTCAATCAGGGAAGAAAGTTTTATATAAACATTAAAAATGTTTTTCTCAAGAAAAACAAGGTACATCATGACTACAAAATGGTGTGGTAAATTTATGGGGTGAAGCTCAGAAGTTGTTAGGTGATCTTGCATTCAAACAGAGATCTGCATGACTATGAGTTACTCAAGCCCACTTTGACTAAGAAGTTCAATTGCCAGGAATTATTGATAGCTCATAAATGTGAATTTAGATCTATTGAAAGTCTGTCAGATTATGGATATGCTTTGAGAAGGTTAGGGAGTTTAACATTTCTTGACATGATTTATAAGGATAGGGAGATCAATGTCCTTGAACAGTTTATCAATGGGCAATAATAATAATAATAATTATCCTTTATTTATCCAGGATTACACAAATTAGCATATAGCTAGTTTCCATTGTGGTCCTGCATTAAAACATGTACACAAACATAAAATTAACATCTAAAATTAGTATCTAAACATGAATATATATATGATATAAAAGGAAAAGGGGAAAAAATATAGCATAAGACACACCTAATTAGTGATAAAATGATTACCTAAATATGAATACATGACATAAAAGGAACGAAGAAAAAATAGCATAAAACACACGCACACACAGTGCCATATCACAACTACATTTTGCACACATGAACAAAAAGAGGAAAGCACGATGTTTAAGTGCTACTTCTATGAAAATATTCCATCAAATACATAGCTTTAAAAATGCCAACCGAACCAGAGCTTCAAACATTTTGAGACAGTTTGTTCCAAAGGAATGCAGAAGAGTAGCTGTATGAACGTTTAAAATTTTCAGTTTTAGCTCTTCGTAAATATAATAAATTAGACATATAATCATTCGACCTGGTTTGGCGGCGACTCACATCTCCTGTATATTTAAACAAGTTTAGGTAATTTGGCATTTGATTATTTAAAACTTTGAACAGAAAGACAACCTTTCTAAACATAAAATAATCCTTAATTGGCATCCAGTTCAAACAAGAAAATAAAAAGCCAGAAGAGGTCCTGATATCTCGAATATTTAGAAGTATTCTTGCTGCCCTCTTTTGCAGCTTGAAATTTTTTTCTAAATATAGTTGATTTTGTACGTTACACCAGACAGTACAGCAGTAAGTAAAATGTGGAAAACCAATACTATTAAAAACCTTGATAAGTGCATTTGGTGGCATAAAATAACTCACTCTCTTAAGTACAGCAAGTTTTCTTACAATTTTCTTTGAAATAAATTCCACATGTGCATCCCATGATAAAGTATTATCTATATAAACACCTAATAGTTTAGCCTGCTTCACAAATTCAATTTGTACACCATTAAAATCTATATTTAACATTCGACATTTCCGTAACTTTTGAGACGTGCCAATAAGCATACATTGTGTTTTTTGAAGATTTATACTCAGAGTTTATTTTTAAGCATCCATTCTGCACCCAACTTAAGGTCCTCTTGCAATTTTGATTCAATTACATTAACAGATTTATCACTCACATCCTGTGAAGTGTCATCTGCATACATTGTAACTGAAGAGTGTTTAAGACATTTTGGATAATCGTTAATGTACAAAATAAAAAATAATGGTCCTAAAAATTGACCCCTGAGGAACTCCTAAGGATATACTTTTTTCTCTAGATAACATACCAGTCTCCAACTGGCACATTGATTACGATTTGTAAGATATGATTGAAACCATTTAAAAGTATTACGACAAATTCCAAAAGACACAAGTTTATGCAAAAGTACTTCATGGTTGACTGTATCAAAGGCCTTACGCAAGTCAATAAACAGAACTCCTGTAAGCCTTCCATCATCCATGTTTTTGAACCATTTATCAGTAAGACCATTCAACACTGTCTCACATGAATGACTTGGCCTAAATCCAGATTGACTATCTGTAATTAATTTGTTTGTGGATAAATATTCATAAAAGGAATTGAAGACATGTCGTTCAATAATTTTACTGACAACTGGTAAAATAGAAACTGGTCTGTAATTATTTACCAAATGCTCATCACCTGCTTTATACAATGGGACTACCCTAGCTCTTTTCCAAGTATCCACAAATGTGCATGAGGATATGGATTTGTTAAAAATAAAATGTAAAATATCACCAATGCGATTAAATGACAACTTTAAGAGTTTTACAGACAAACCATCAATATCTGTGGCTTTCGAAGATGCCATTTTGATGATTTCATTTGTAATAAATTCAATTGTAATTTCTGGAATTTTAAATGAACCTGGTGGTTTTAGATGTTCCACATCCGGTAAAGAAGAATCAAAATGCTTTCCTATTTCATGTCCTACATTACAAAAGAAATCATTAAAACAGTTAGCCATTGATTCAAAAGAGGCAATGGTACCGTTGTCAGTTTGCAAATGTGTACATGCTGTCGAATTCTGCCTCGATGGTAAAAATGTTTTCAATCTGGACCACATATCCTTTGGTCGAGTGGTACATTGATCAACTGCCTCCTCCACAAAGCCCCGTTTCGCTTCTCTGATCTTAAGAGTGACACGGTTTCTGCTTGCTCTGTAGAGAGCCCAGTCATCCTCTGATTTGGACTGTAATGCTCTTTCATGTAGGTACTCACGATTATGCATCTCATTCAATATTTCATCATTTATCCATTCCTCTGATTTAACCTTTATTCGTCTATCTTTAAAAGGAATATGTTTGTCAATGACTTTGAAGAAACGAGAGTTGAATTCACACCACATTTCATTTAGATCACTCAATTCTTTAATATGATTCCAATCGACATCATGGAGGTCACGATGGAATTGGTCCTTTTCTAAATTCCGGAAACTGCGGTATTTTACATTAATGTGACAGTTTGTACCAGACTTCAATTTCCCACGGACAGCATAAACTAGATGATGGTCACTGATGCCTATGTGTATTACGCCAGATTTACAAACATTTCGTGGTTCGGACACATATATATGGTCAATGAGAGTGTTGGAGTCCTTTGTTACTCTTGTGGGCTCTTTAATTATTTGAAGAAGTCTGTACGTTTTCATTAGGTTTTTAAGATTTGAATTCTTATTTTCATCGATGTTAAAATCGCCCATAAATACAATGTTATTTTTAATAGTAGTTAATGTTTCCACATGTTTCTCAAAATGTTCAAACCATTCACATTTAGAACTTGGCGGCCTGTAGACAATTGCAAAAGTGAACCTGGGGGAGTTACCTATTTTGACGTCAAAATCTAAAACCTCAATGTCTTCATGGTGTTGCATACCAGTAACCTGAAATTTATTTTTGATGTACACAGCAATTCCTCCACCATGCCTATCCCGGTCCTGTCTTGCGAGCCTATATCCATTAATTGATAATTCTGAATCAGATATACCACTGTCTATTTTACTTTCTGTAACCGCAAACACATCAAATGAACCTTTACGTAACATGATTTTGATTTGGTCTAACTTACCAAATAAGCCACATACATTTAAGTGTCCAAAAGAAATTCCTTTCGGTAAAGACTGGATGATATCGTCTACCGATTTGTTAAGGTCATAATTCATGGATAGATTTTCTATGCAGGAATCGCAAATCCATCCCGAAATATCTGGGGATCCAGACAGTTTAGCATTATCATTAGTTGTTCTTAAACAGCCAATACATGTTACGGCCTGTTGAGTTGGTCCAGGGTTGACGTGTATATCACCGGACAATAGGAGACACAAAGAACTAAGCAGCGGAACACAACTCACTTTACCGTTATTACCAGATTTCGAATTGTTATAGTCTTTCATCAACAAACCTTGCAAAGTCTGTTTTCCAAAGCATTGAATTCTTAACTTCAGTACAAGCCATTGAAATAGGTGCATAACATATACTTTCTTGCAATTCAATTCAATAAAGCACGGTCTGAAACTGTAGAAAAATCACAAAACACAGCAGTGTTCCACATACCCCTCCTACACCAGCGGCCATTTTTTTTTAGTCCTTAGTTAGGCATGCGATTCTGCAATCCATAATCATGTTATTTTTCACCACTCTAAATCATTAGAGGCTGCTATTTCTTACATTATCGCCAGTGTGAGATCGACTTTACCCATGTGAGACAGCCATGTGAGATATTTCTGTCTCACACTGCTGCGACGTCATATGCATTTGATTGTGATGTCATATATTTTCTATGATTTACGTTACACGGTGAAGTAAAATATTTTGTATTGTTTTCTTTAAATTTCAATTTAGTATAGCTTTCTTGTGAACAGCCTAGGGTTTTTTAGTTTACACTTATAGTGTAAAGCATTTTCAGGTATGCTCTTTCTGGCTGTCTAATCAGTTTCTGCATTGAAATTGAAATGAGGATTTTGATCATTTTGAATTTTCTCGAAGCTCTTGAATTTATGCACTAAACTGTGGGTAAAATGTGAGAAAAATAATCCTCTGGAACAAGATTCACTGTCTAGGACTTGGCAAAGCCTCGTCCTCAACTACGAATCTTGTCCCCTCGGTGGAATTTCCCTATCCCACACTCATACTAATGAAGGATTCTATCATTCTCTTGCAATTGAGTTTGAGACAGATAAGGGTCCTCAGTTGTCTGTAAAGGTCAGTAAAGGTAGATGGTGTCAACAGTATACATCCTAGAGTAAGTGGTTCTCCTCATTGTTCTTCCCAGGATGAGCAAGACTCGTCACTTGAGTCAACCAGTTTGCAGGGTTTGTTCAGGTCTTTACAGTCTTGTGGAAAGAAGATGTCCAGGACACGTAATAGAAAAAATAGGGGAGGAAAGAAACATTCCCGGGACAAAGAGAATCTGGGTTTTGTCTTCTTCAGTTGGTAGAGCATCTGACAAGAGAAAATTCAGGGGGCCCAGGTTCCAATCTCGGTCTGGTCCATCACATTTTCTCCCTTCCTGTTACATTTGGTGTCGTTGACCACCCCTGGACTTGCAGGGCAAAAAGAATCTGGGTTGTGTGTCTTCAAGTGTGAAGACATATAAAGAGGGAGGAATGTAGAGGTCAGCCAGATTCAATCACCGGTGGTCAGATAGCTCAGTGTACCTGACTAGAGATTTAGGAGGCCTGGGTTCAAATCCCAGTCTGGTCTGTTGCATTTTCTCCCTTCCTGTTACAAATGATTCACTGATGATACCGCACATTGCTTAAACCATTTGTCAAGAAAAATGTAGGGACTGTACTACTGAGTTATGCATCCTGATCTACTACAGAGTTACGTACTTTGATCTGCTACAGAGTTATGCACCCTGATCAAATACAGAGTTATGCACCTTGATCTACTACAGAGTTATGCACCTTGATCTACTACAGAGTTATGTACCTTGATCTACAACAGTTATGTACCTTGATCTACTACAGAGTTATGTACCTTGATCTACTACAGAGTTATGTACCTTGATCTACAACAGTTATGTACCTTGATCTACTACACAGTTATGTATCTTGATCTACTACAGAGTTATGTACCTTGATCTGCTACAGAGTTATGCACCCTAATCAACTACAGAGTTATGCACCTTGATCTACTACAGAGTTATGTACCTTGATCTACAACAGTTATGTACCTTGATCTACTACAGAGTTATGTACCTTCGTCTACTACAGAGTTATGTACCTTGATCTACTACAGAGTTATGTATCTTGATCTACTACAGAGTTATGTACCTTGATCTACTACAGAGTTATGCAACATGATCTACTACAGAGTTATGTACCTTGATTTACTACAGAGTTATGCACCTTGATCTACAACAGTTATGTATATTGATCTACTACAGAGTTATGTATCTTGATCTACTACAGAGTTATGTACCTTGATCTGCTACAGAGTTATGCACCCTGATCAACTACAGAGTTATGCACCTTGATCTACTACAGCTATGCACCTTGATCTACTACAGAGTTATGTACCTTGATCTACTACAGAGTTATGTACCTTGATCTACAACAGTGATGTATCTTGATCTACTACACAGTTATGTACCTTGATCTACTACAGAGTAATGCACCTTGATCTACTACAGCTATGTACCTTGATCTACTACAGCTATGCACCTTGATCTACTACAGAGTTATGCACCTTGATCTACTACAGAGTTATGCACCTTGATCTACTACAGAGTTATGTACCTTGATCTACAACAGAGTTATGTACCTTGATCTACTACAGAGTTATGTACCTTGATCTACTACAGCTATGTACCTTGATCTACTACAGAGTTATGTACCTTGATCTACTACAGAGTTATGTACCTTGATCTACTACAGCTATGTACTTTGATCTATTACAGAGTTATGTACCTTGATGTACTACCAAGTTATGTACCTTGATCTACTACAGAGTTATGTACCTTGATCTACAACAGCTATGTACTTTGATCTACTACAGAGCTATGTACCTTGATCTACTACAGAGTTATGTACCTTGATCTACAGAGTTATGTACCTTGATCTACTACAGAGTTATGTACCTTGATCTACAGAGTTATGTACCTTGATCTACTACAGAGTTATGTACCTTGATCTATTACAGAGTTATGTACCTTGATCTACTACAGTTATGTATTTTGATCTACTACAGAGTTATGTACCTTGATCTACTACAGAGTTATGTACCTCGATCTACTACAGAATTATGTACCTTGATCTACTAGTGCTGTTCCTGCTTGTTCTCCCTTGCCTGGTTTCTGACATTTCCATTTGGTGAATGGTTTTGTCAATATCTGAATTTTCCTTTTCATCATTCTCTTCAGTCCCATCCTCCTCTTCCTCTGAGCCATCATCAGACTCAATGTCAATCATGGAGTTCCTTGTACTGGACCTGAAGCTATCCCCTGTAATAATGGTGTCCTTGCTCAGACCTCTGGCCACTTTCTCATACCTCAGAGATGAACCTTTCCTGGCAACTGGTATAAATCTAAAAATTAAAAAAGATTTTAAAGTTGTATGGTCCAAATTACGACAATCCCCCCCCCCCCCCCCCCCCCATCTTGTTAAAATACAATCAATCATTGCACATATGTAGTTATGAGGCTGTATGACATGTCATACATTATTTAACCTGTTTTAACCAAAATTATTTGATTTTAAGTTAGTGTTTACAAACAGCCACATTACTCTGCCATTTCAAGTGACAGTCATGTGACCAGTTCAAACTTTCAGATCACCGGTGGTCTTATCTGTGTAAAGTTGTGTATTTTGTTACAACAGTACTGTATGTGCCATAAGTTTAATAGAAATGAAAATATCAAATACCTCTTAGTAATTCGTTGTTTTATGCTCTTTCAGCCTTAAAACTAGACAGTTGCATCTGAGTTAATACATCATGCTGGGATTCTCCTGACGTGCGTGGGACTATTCATAGACGCCTTACAAACTATAATTTATGCATCATTCGGAACACCTTGAGCCTTTCACCGAAAAACACTGTGTTTTCGGTGAAAGGCCCGAGGTGTTCTGGATGATTTTATATGTACCAAACTTGTTTACTTTCTAAATAATCTTCTCGCTGTTTTCTTTTATATGCAAATGTTTTCAAGCATGTAATTATCGTATATACTCGTCTATAAGTCAGTTCGCTTATAAATCGGTTGTATAGTTTTTAGGTTATTTTGGAGGGAATTGCCATTGACCCATTTATAAGTCGGTCTAACTTTTTTCAAGAATCGGTGGACAATTTCAAATCAATACTCTAATGTTTTTACCTGTGTTTCAAATAATATTTTGAGAAATGCACTGATATTTGATATTTTTTCCCAACAAATAAATTTCATAGCAATACTCTCATGTATTTATCTGTGTTCGAATAAAGTTTTGGGATATGACATCAATATTTCCCTTTTTATTCTCAACAAATTAAACAGTTACTATTTTGTTTATTTCATCCATGTTTTTGTTGTTTAAAAAATACTAGGCTATATATTACATTACACCATCCAACAAAATACTAATCTCCTTAGGACGCTCCTATAAGTTGGACATAGAGTTTTGGACCAAAATTTAACTCCCAAAAATACAACTTACAGGTGAGTATATACGGTAAGGAAAAGTTAATAACTTTTAACACTAATTAATCTGTATGTATGAAAATAATACATGAACATCGGATCATACAACTTTAAAGCTGTATGATCCAATGTTCCTGTTCAATGTACATGTAGTTGTACAACTTCATAACATATGCATATGAAATGTCTATTCTATTCATGTACTCAAACAAGATATGATTATAATCTACCGATTATAAAGTCTCCCAAATGAAGTGTTAGCTGTATAAAAGTGGCTTTTTCTGAGTACTACTATTTTCCTCCCTTGACAAAATCCATGCCAATTTTAAATTTATTTAAAAAATCTAGATCATGAAGACTTTGATTTTGAAATTTTTCAAAAAATCCCATTTTTTTCTTCAGTAAACTGGTGTTACATGTACTTAAAGGGACTGATTCACGATTTCCCCCCAAATTTTGTTTTTCGCTTTAAATGATCAAAATCTACAGTCTAATATGTTTAGAAGGTTTCACCAAAAAAATTAAGATTATTCATCATAACAGAAGCTCATTATAGAGAGTTTATTATTTGTTTTGAAAACAAAGATTGAGGTGTGTTATTGTCTACAAAGTTTTCAAAATAAATAGATATTGATCCAAGTTTATTATATCTCAAGTATACTTTAGGTAAAATGTGTCATTTAAAAGTTAAAATCTGTGATTGCATGTACAAAATGAAAGTGTTTTAAATTACAAAATTGACGTTTCACTGGTTGGTTTGTTTACATAAAAGTCTCGAGTCTTTGTTTACATAACACAGATTCAAGGCTAAAATATTGCTCTTATCCTTGTATTCAGATGGTCCAAATTTTGGTTGTCAACATTAAATGAGTTATATTTTTAATTTTTAACATCAAAAATAAAATATATTTCTTTTGAAAAACGTGAACCAGTCCCTTTAACCTTGATTCTAGTTTGTAGGTCCCAACATCCTCTTAACTTTGAACCCCCTATTGTCGCCTCATCGTACCCCCCGAGGGCCATGATTTTAATAAACTTGAATCTGCACTATGTCAGGAAGCTTTCATGTTAGTGTCAACTTTCCTGGCCCAGTAGTTTTTGAGAAGAAGATTTTCAAAGGTTTTCCCTTTATATTTGTATGTGAAACTTTTATCCCCTATTGTGGCCCCCTCCTACCCTCGGGACAATGATTTTAACAAACTTGAATCTGCATTATGTCAGGAAGCTTTCATGTAAATTTCAACTCTTCTGGCCCAGTGGTTCTTGAGAAAAAGATTTTTAAATGACCCCACCCTATTTTTGAATTTTAGTGATTATCTCCCCTCTGAAGGGGGCAAGGCCCTTCATTTGAACAAACTTGAAAGCCCTTTACCAAAGGATGCTTTTCGCCAAGTTTGGTTATAATTGGCCCAGTGGTTCTGGAGAAGAAGTCGAAAATGTAAAAGGTTTACAGACAGACGGACAGACAACGGACAACAGGCGATCAGAAAAGCTCAGGTGAGCTAAAAAAGTCTGGAAAACTGTTTGACCTACTTATAGCCTTAAAGTAGGTCAAAGACGACCAATCCAGCTGAAATGCAAACACACACTTACAATTCTTGAGCGAGACAGTGTGACCAAATTTCAAAGTTGTACATGCATCTGTTATGGAAAAAAGTCCGGAAAACATGACCTGGGATGGACAGACAGCCAGCCAGCCAGCCAGCCAGCTGGATAGACGCACGGACAGCACCATAACATAATACGTCCCGTCTAGTGACGGGCGTATAAAAATGTTCAATTGTTAACGCACAATGCATGTCAACCAATTGCAATGTGGAATGTAGATTGAGTGTCTACAAGTTTTTTTCTATAGTCCCGATGTAACCTTTTGACCCCATTATCTTTAGAGTTTATCCTGTCTTGATAACAAAGCTACCTGTGAAGTATCAAATCAATCGAGTAAAAATGTGGCCAGTAAAGTGTCTACAAGTTCAGTATTACGCACACATTCACCCACACACTAACGGCCCATTTCCCCTCTTGCAACGAATTGCGAGGGGATAATAAAGTAAATCACCTTTCATGTCTGTGGGGGGATCCAACTGGAGTTGAGCTGACTTTCACCGGAGTAGCTACCTCTTTCCTTATGAAAGATTCTTTAACTGGAGTCCTGCGAATAACTTCAGTCTCAGCATGGTTTTCCTGATGTCCGAAAATTATGAATGAATTTTACATAAAATATCATCTACTCCATGAAGAAGTATTCAAATATCAAATCATACAAATTCCTTGTATTACAAACTCCATCCAACTAATTATCTTAAATCATACTGTAGATTGATCATGGTCTGTCAGTATGAGGTATAAACCTAGTAGAAGTTAGAATATGAAACAAGAGGCCCATGGGCCACATCGCTCACCTGAGTCATCTTGGCTCATATTTAAAGATTGTTCCTATATATTTGCATGTAATACTTTGATCCCTATTATGGCCCCAACCTACTCCCAGGGGCCATGATTTTTACAAAATTGAATCTGCACTATGTCAGGAAGCTTTCATGTAAATGTAAACTTTTCTGACACAGTGATATTTCAGAAGAAGATTTTTAATGATTTTCCCTATAATATATTTGTATGTAAAACTTTGATCCCCTACTGTGGCCCCATCTTACCCCCGGGGACCATGATTTTTACAAACTTGAATCTGCACTATGTCAGAAAGCTTTCATGCATATTTAAACTTCTTTGGCCCTATGGTTCTTAAGGAGAAAATTTTTAAAGATTTTGTTTCTATTTCTTAGTTATGTAGAACTTTGATCCCTTATTGTGGCCCCATCCTAGCTCCAGGGATCATGAGTTTAACAAACTTGAATCTGCACTATGTCAGAAAGCTGACATGTAAATCTCAGCTATTCTGGCTCATTGGTTCTTGAGAAGAATATTTTTCAAGATTTTCCCTATATATTTCTATGTAAAACTTTGATCCCCTATTGTTGCCTCATCGTACTCCCGAGGGCCATGATTTTAATAAACTTGAATCTGCACTATGTCAGGAAGCTTTCATGTTAGTATCAACTTTCCTGGCCCAGTAGTTTTTGAGAAGAAGATTTTTAAAGATTTTCCCTATATATTTATATGTAAAAGTTTTATCCCCTATTGTCACCTCATCTTACCCCCGGGGGCCATGATTTTAACAAACTTGAATCTGCACTATGTCAGCAAGCTTTCATGTAAATTTCCACTTTCCTGGCCCAATAGTTTTTGAGAAGAAGATTTCCCCCATATATTTGTATGTAAAACTTTGATCTCCTATTGTGGCCCCATCCTACCCCAGGGCCATGATTTTAACAAACTTGAATCTGCACTATGTCTGGAAGCTATCATATACATCTCAGCTTATCTGGCTTAGTGGTTCTTGAGAAGATTTTTAAAGATTTTCCCAATATATTTGTATGTAAAACTTTGATCCCCTATTGTGACCCCATCCTACCCCCGGGGGCCAGGATTTTAACAAACTTGAATCTGCACTATGTCAGGAAGCTTTCATGTAAATTTCAGCTCTTCTGGCACAGTGGTTCTTGAGAAGAAGATTTTTAATGACCCTACCCTATTTTTGCATTTTTGTGATTATCTCCCCTCTGAAGGGGACATGGTCCTTCATTTGAACAAACTTGAAAGCCCTTCACCCAAGAATGATTTTGACCAAGTTTGGTTATATTTGGCCCAGTGGTTCTGGAGAAGAAGTCGAAAATGTAAGAAGTTTACAGAAAGACAGATGGACAGACAGACGACGGACAACAGGCGATCAGAAAAGCTCACTTGAGCTTTCAGCTCAGGTGAGCTAAAAATTATTCCTTTGCAAATATGCTCATCATTAGAAGAGAGTTTATGACTCTTTTAACCCAAGAATGAAACATGAGGCCCATGGACCACAACACACCCGAGTACGTTGACAGTGGGCGAGGTCAGGTACATATCCAGAATTTTTCCTCCAGCAAGTTCAATTGCATTTCTGTCTCCTTCCTTTGTTTTGGTATAATAAGATTTATAAACTTAACTTAAACTTAAACTTAAACAAACACTATTCCAGAATTCCATGTACTTTAGCCTGACATAAATATATTTTATTTCTGGGAATTTTTTCCAAAACACTATTCCGGAATTCATTTCCTTTTATGACTAGGCAATTTTGGAAGAAAGGTTAGACAAAAGTTGAGACAAAATCTTAATTTCTTTTAAGATTCAGAAGTTTTAGAAAATATATGTTGAATTGTAGAAAAAACATGCCAAAAGAAAGATCAACAAGGGCGAAAAAGAAGGGAGCTGAAGTTATTAGAAATGGATGAACAAATAAAAATGTTGAAGGACCAGTTGAAGTTCAAGAGCAGATGACCATTGAGGCATAAAAAATAATGGATTTAAGGGAGAATTAGATGCATCACCCAGGGATGAACCGTTGGATTGAAAATGGAGAATTCCAGATAATCCGTTCAAGGTATAAATGACATAGATATACCAAATATGGTCAATAGTTACAATAACATCATTGGACTTAATGTTTCACAAGAAATAAAAAACAAAATAGTAAGTGGTCAGTATGTAGAATTAGAAAAACTTGATCAATTCTAATGAGCCACAAAACAAACAATTGTAATGGGGAATTACAAACATCCGAGAAAAATTCTAAAAAAAAAAAAATCAACAACATTGAACAGCAGATGGATGGATTTATAATTTTTTGTAGCATTTATTTAGAAACACATCCGGCAAAAATTAAAATTTTTGAAATACATGAATGATGTTAGCTAGGTTAGCAGCATCTAGGTCAGGGAATTTTGGATTTAAAGAGTATGACCAACAATTTAGATTAACAAGAGGCCCATGGG
>NC_079164.1:58563684-58566184 GCF_947568905.1 Ostrea edulis
AAAAAAAATTAGCTTAAGAACTTTTGCAAAGATTTAAATTTGGATTCAGATTAGGGCCCAAAGGGCCAAAAATAGGGAGAGAATCAGATAGTCACTCTTACATCAGTCAAATAACACCCTGAAAAATCAAAGAAACTAGTTCTAATTGTAACGGGGACTGTTACAGATGTTCCTCAAACATTCCCCATTTAAAAGTGGTGTCATTGAGCTTCTGCACAACCCATTGGATAACATTCTCAGTATTTGAAGTGTGAACCTATGATGTTGAAATCATTCCATTTTTCTCATACATAAAAGATTTACCTGTTATGAAAATATTAGCCAATCAAACTCCAATTAGGGCTGAGTATTGTCTGGAAATTTCGTATTGCGATATATTGCAATATTTTAAACCGTATTGCAATATGTATTGCAATATTTTCACTAAGAATTAACTTAAAATGATCTTATCTTATCAAGTAAGAAAGCATATGACCCCAATCAGCCACGTACCTCAATAATCACATGACGACTTACACTAATTATTAAGTGTTTTGGCGGTGTGATACAAGGTTATAGTATTGAAATAATTGAAATGATTGAGGAATAAATAGAATTTTAGCTGCATGCAAATCCACCTCATCAGGAGTCTATTTGCACTTTACGATTATTAAGCAATTTGATAATTTTATAATTGATGATTTGAGCATATTATCCCCTAAATTTTTATTGCATTTATGAAACAATAGGTAGATCAGAAGAAAAAAAAAATCTTTGTCTCTCTGGAGGATGTGCTAGTATTTTAAAAGCTTTTGTTTTATTTTTTGAATTCCAGGGTTGTACGAGGGCCTCGTATTTGGTGACAAAGACAAGGAGGTTTACCCTGAGTTTTTTTTTGTTTTGTTTTTATTTGTTTTTGCTTCCATTTGCATCTGATAATAGTGTTGCTCAATTGTAGTTATCAAATACCACTTGTATGTTTTGGTTGATGTCATTATGGCTATAGCCTCTCTTTAAGGGTTGTTTTGAATTATTTAAGGCTTTCTTGTAATACATCTCCATCACTCATTTTTCTTATATGGTGTATGGTTTAACTTTTAATAAATCCCATAAAAAGGAAGGATTATGTGCACTTTTGTGTTTCAAATACTGGAACGTGTTTGTTGGTTTGATGTACATTCTAAAATACAGGGTGCGAGTTACCTGAAATCGCTTTCCTTTATACACCATAATGTTTAAGTAAGTAAGTAATATTTATCTAAAGTCGGCAATATACAATTTAAGCAGTTGGTAAGTAGAATAAACTATAATAGTGAATAAATAACAGATTTATTTTTCTTCTCTGTGAAATATAGCAAAGCCATCATCACGATAATGCATGTGCCAGTGGTACTTAATGCGATTTTGTTTTAATAGGAATCCCGAGCTTGTAACTTAATTCCGGGCTGGAGCATTTTATTGGTATATCTGTACTGAAAAAACGTATTGCAATATGATATTTTTTGTTTTTACCCTGCCCATAAAGCCCCAGGGGTGCAGGAGTCCTGAAAATTACAATTTATGTTCCCCTTGTCCGGAAGATGCTTCATACCAAATTTGAAAAGAATTGGAATGGTAGTTATCAAGAAGAAGTTAAAAATGTTCAATTGTTAACACATCACAGACAACTGATGATGACATGCACAGACCAATTTCAATGTCACCTGAGTAAACTCAAGTGACCTAAAAAGTGTGCAAAATAAATACGGCAAAATACAGTACATAACATCACAAATCTGACTCACTTTTCTTTCCACCAGAGCACTTTCCTTTTGAACCTGGGTCTGCAGAGCCATTGTTATCTTGGCCACAATCCTGTTTTGAGCCATTGCATTGGAGGGTTCTGATGATGCCACCAGAGTCAGAGCCTTCTGGAAATAATCCACAGCTTTTTTTACATTATTCTGATTGAATGCCACTGCTCCAAGCCCCTCACACACCTGCCACTGCGTTCTCTTGTCACCTACAGTAAGCATTAATAAAGAAATTATTTTGAATCTCTATCAACTGACACCATCTTTGAGGGAACCTTCACATATTCTATGATTATTAATCAGTTATGCATTAAAAAGACAATTTTCTCTTCATTTCTCTGCAAATTCTTTGGGTCAATCACATCAGCCATTAATGTAAGAAGATTAATATCTACCTCTGGAAATTGCTTGCAAAATGTTTACAGGGTCATAACTTTACACTGACTTAAGCCCCAGTCTGATTAAAACCAGACCTTCAATCTCGCTCCCCCTTTTTTTCTATGTCTGCTCGTTAAAGGTCTGACAACACCGGCCTGTGGGTAACGTCATAGGTTACTTTGTATACATTAAGAATTGACCAATCAAATAGTCGTCTTCAAACTCTTGAAGACAAATCGTGTACAGTGGGGATGATTTTTCTAGGGAACGGAATTTTTATAGGTTATTTTGCATCACTAATCCGGAAATTCGCATTCCGGATCCGAACGGTCACTTTTTACTACAAAACG
>NC_079164.1:58571184-58583684 GCF_947568905.1 Ostrea edulis
GCAGCTGGAGACATTGTGAATGCTCAGCGAGCTGTGTTATCACCAGAAAATGTTGATTTGCTAATATTTCTAAAATGCAACATTGTCATTCCTGATGATCTTTTGCGATAAGTATTGACATGTTATTATCTAGTGTGATGATCAGGCAATCACCATGCTTAACTCTAATCTAGTCAATGTTTCTGTATTTTTTATTTTGTTTGTTGTTTAAGCCCAATTCTTTTTTTTAAAAATTGCTTTATTTTAATATGACTGTATCGTTTCGAAAATAACCGTATCGTAGTGAAATATTGTGATACGTATCGTATCGTGAGGTAGGCGTATCGTTTCACCCCTAACACATAGTCTCATGGTGATACACCCATGTCTTATGGTATGACTATGTCAAAACCCTATAATCAATTTTGACCTTGAGGTCAAAGTTCAAGGTCATATAGAGGTCATGAAGGTACATGACACATCATCTCATGGTGATACACTCATGTGTCAAATATGGTATGCCTATATCAAAGAACAAAGAAGATATGGCCCGGACACAAATCCATTGTAAAAAACCTTTAATTTTGACCTTGAGGTCAAGGGTCAAGGTCATATAGAGGTCATGAAGGTACTCGACACATCGTCTCATGGTGATCTACCTGTGTGCCAAATATGGCATGCCTAAGTTAAAGAACAAAGAAGTTATGGCCCGGACACGAATCTGCACAGATAGACAGACGGACGGACAGACAAACGGACAGATGGACAGACAGACAGAGTGATTCCCATATACCCCCCGAACGAAGTATGGGGGTATAAAAACTCCTTTGTCATTAATATTTTTCCCAAAAAATAGAAATTAAAAAATAAAATCCTCTCACCCGCCCCATACTTTTTGCTGACCCTGGATGATAATCTACTAACTAAGTTGAAATGGTCTAATAAAGATAAAACTTTTGGGAGAAGCTAGACCTATTTTAGTCCCAGTATACATGGTTTCCATTTTCACAGCTATGAAGAAATTGGTGCGTGTTAAAACAGATAAAGATTTTATGCATAAATTACAGTTTAAATCACTGTTTTAAAACATAATTTCTTTGTTGATAAAATTGTTCCAAACAAGAGTTTATAAATATCATAGAGTAAATAAAGTCACCTGAATCTTTTGCTGCTTGTAGGGCATGTAAAAAAGCTTCCCCAGCACTGGGTACATCTCCCAGCTGACTGTAAGCAAATGCCATGTTAGCAAAACACTGTCCTTGGCTATTCCTGTTCCTTAATCTAGCTACAAAGAAAAATCATGCATATTTACCTTAAAATTATGCAATAGTTTTTGTCTATATATCGAGCAACTTAAGATTCATGGTTTTTGCTACCACAGGACATTGTGCACCTATCAATATTTAGCACGCATAATGTCTGTAACTAAAATGATATGTCACACATTTTTATCAGATGGTTAGTTGAGGTATATTGATAGATACATTAAATCAATCAGAAATCTTGTAAAATCATTAATTTTCGTAGTTGTCTACTCTTATTTGAGTACATATAAAAATAAAATCCACAAATTCACAAACAGAAGTTGATCTACCATTATGAATATCAACTCTTCAACCACAAAATTAAGACATTAACAATGCTAAAGTTATACAGTACAGTGAAACTTCTCTAAACTGGCAAGCTCTCGGATCGCAAAAAATGGATGGTTTAGAGGGATGGCCAGTTTACCAAGAATTTGCATTTAGAGACATTTTATCTCAATTTTCATTAGATATGCCTTCTTCATACCACGAACCATAACATATAATGTTCAAGGACTATTACTCCACACTTGGGAAAAAAAAAACAACAAGAAATGTTCAGGAGAAGATGCCCCAATGGTGTAAAATTGAAAAGGGTTATACACAAGCATCATTTAATTGATAGTAGTGCCAAACCATTTCAAAATATTGAGCAGACAATATTTTCCTATGTTCAGAGTAGATTGACCATGTGACCTAAAAATCAATAGGTGTCATCTACTCTTTATGCTGTACCAGTGTACCAAGTTTAGTGTCAATCAAGTAAATGATTCTTAAAATACCATATATACTCGCCTATAAGTCGATTTGCCTATAAGTCGATTGTATAGTTTTTAGGTTATTTTGGAGGGAATTGCCATTGATCCATTTATAAGCCGGTTCAAGAATCGGTTGACAATTTCAAATCAATGCTCTCATGTTTTTACCTGTGTTTCAAATAATATTTTGAGAAATGCGCCAATATTTGATATTTTTTCCCCAACAAATCAATTTCATATCAATATCCTTATGTATTTATCTGTGTTCCAATAATATTTTGAGATATGGCATAGATATTTCACTTTTTATTCTCAACAAATTAAACAGTTACTATTTTGTTTATTTCGTCCATCTTTTTGTTGTTTAAAAAATACTAGGCTATACATTACGCCATCCAGAAAATACTAATCTTCTTAGGTCACTCCTGTAAGTCGGACATAGATTTTGGACCAAAATTTAACTTTAAAAATCCGACTTACAGGCAAATATATATGGTATAGGAGAGAATATATTACTATGTCCAGTTTAACCCTTGATCTTTGATTAGGTGACTTCAAAATCAATTGGGGTCATCTATTCTTTATGATGTACCAGTGTAACAAGTTTGATGTCTGTCAAGCAAAGGGTTCTCCATACATTGAATGGGCAGTACATTGTATATTCCTACATATATGTATGTCCAGTTTGACCATTGACCTTTGACCATATGACCTCAAAATCAATAGGGGTCATCTTCTCCTGAAGATGTACCAATGTACCAAGTCTGTCAAGCAAAGGGTTTTCCAGATATTGAGTGGACAGTATATTCCTATGTCCATTTTGACCTTTGACCATGTGACCTCAAAATCAATAGGGATCATCTAATTTTAAAGATGTACCAGAGTACCAAGTTTGATGTCTGTCAAGCAAAGAGCTCTCAAGATATTCAGCAGACAGTATCTTCCTTTGTCCAGTTTGACCCTCGACCTTTGACCTCAAAATCAATAGTGGTCATCTACTCCTGAAGATCTACCAGTGTACTAAAGAAGTAGGTACAGTTTCTAAAGTCATCTGGCCCAAAATATCGATGATTTCTCTTGGAGCTCAAACCCTGGCATTCAAATAAGGAATAGATTAGCAAATCCAAAATTCGCTCAATTTGATCAGCAACATAATTTGTGCCAAATGACAAGAACTTGAAGTTGGCATAAAATTGCAAAAATGCCATTTTCAATGAAAATATCCACAAATTCATGTGGTTTTCCTTTCAAAAAACATACAGCGCATGCGTCGAGCAAATTCATATTCAAGCATGTTTTTCATCTTAAAATAATACACAATATATATAATTTTCATTTTGCTCGACAAATGCGCACATCTTTTCCTGAGCAATAATCTGTATGACATTTGACAGTTTTCAGGCTTATTTTGAGAAAAAGGCGGGAAATGTCTTGTTCGTGATGTCATAATGCTATCCATTTAGGAATATCATTCTGATTTTGTTGACATAGTATACCTGGCATATATTTTACTTTCTTAAAACCCTGATTAAGTTTAATTCCAGACACATTTTATAGAGAGAAAAATTTTGGGCCTTTTTATGTAGACAATCGTACCTTGTTCTTTGATGTCTGTCGAGCAAAGGGTTCTCAAGATATTGAGCAGACAGTATATTACTATGTCCAGTTTGACCATTCACCTTTGACCATGTGACCTCAAAATCATTAGGGGTCATCTTCTTTTGAAGATATACACATGTACCAGTGTACCAAGTTTGATGTCTGTCAAGCAAAGGGTTCTCTAGACATTGAGTGGTCAGTATAATCCTATGTCCAGTTTAACTCTTGACCTTTGACCATGTGACCTCAAAATCAATAGAGGTCATCTACTCCTTTGGATGTACCAGTGTACCAAGTTTGATGTCAATAAAGCAAAGGGTTCTCAAGATATCGAGCGGACAAAGCCTTCCTATATCCAGAGTGGATTGACCCTTGACCTTTGACCTGAAAATCAATAGGCCTCCTCTTCTACTCATAACCAACCGGGGTTGAACCCACATTTGTAATGGATATTTTATCTCCCCCTAAGGGAGCTCTTGATATTGTTTATCTCCCCTAAGGGAGTTCTTCATATCATAAGTCCAATATAGTGTTTTAGTGATGCTGAATAAAGCATGGTCTAACAATGGTAGCAGCTAGAGCATGGTTGAAGGGAAAGATGTAGGTACAGTTTCTAAAGTCATTTAGCCCAAAATATCGATGATTTCACTTGGAGCTCAAACCCTGACATTCAAATAAGGAATGGATTAGCAAACCCAAAATCTGCTCAGTTTTGGGCCTTTTCATGTATACAATCGTACCTTGTTCTTAGTGTCAGATTCATAGTGTCAAAAACAGTGTAAGGAAGTGTGACATTTAACAAGAGGCCCATGGGCCACATCGCTCACCTGAGTCACCTTGGCCCATATCTGAAGACTTTCCATATATATTTGCAATTTGCATGTAAAACCTTAGTCCCTATTATGGCCCAAACTACCCTTTGCAAACTTGAATCTACACTATGTCAGAAAGCTTTCATGTAAATGTCAACTTCTTTGGCCCAATGGTTCTTGAGAAGAAGATTTTTAAAGCTTTTTCCTATATTTGTATGTAAAACTTTGAAACACCCCCCCCCCCCTTGTGGCCCCATCCTACCCCCCGGGGGCCATGATTTGAACAAACTTGAATCTGCACTATGTCAGAAAGTTTTCTTGTAAATATCAGCTTTTCTGACTCAGTGGTTATTGAGAAAAAGATTTTAACTATATATTTGTATGTAAAACTTTGATCCCCTATTGTGGCCCCATCCAACCCCCGGAGTCCATGATTTGAACAAACTTGAATCTGCATTATGTCAGGAAACTTTCATGTAAATCTCAGCTTTTCTGGCTTAGTGGTTCTTGAGAAGAAGATTTTTAAAGTTTTTCCCTATATATTTGTATGTAAAACTTTGATCCCCCCTTGTGGCCCCATCCAACCCCTGGAGTCCATGATTTGAACAAACTTGAATCTGCATTATGTCAGGAAACTTTCATGTAAATCTCAGCTTTTCTGGCTTAGTGGTTCTTGAGAAGAAGATTTTTAAAGTTTTTCCCTATATATTTGTGTGTAAAACTTTGATCCCCTCTTGGGGCCCCATCTTATCCCCGGGGGCCATGATTTGAACAAACTTGAATCTGCACTATGTCAGAAAGTTTTCATGTAAAAATCAGCTTTTCTGGCTCAGTGGTTCTTGAGAAGAAGATTTTTAAAGTTTTTCCCTATATATTTGTATGTAAAACTTTGATCCCCCCTTGTGGCCCCATCCTACCACCGGGGGCCATGATTTGAACAAACTTGAATCTGCAATATGTCAGGAAGCTTTCAGGTAAATTTCAGCTCTTCTGGCCCAGTGGTTCTTGAGAAGAAGATTTTTAAACGACCCCACCCTATTTTTGCATTTTTGTGATTATCTCCCCTTTGAAAGGGACATGGCCCTTCATTTGAACAAACTTGAAAGCCCTTCACCCAAGGACGCTTTTGGCCATGTTTGGTTGAAATTGGCCCAGTGGTTCTGGAGAAGAAGTCGAAAATGTGAAAAGTTTAACAGAAAGACGGACAAGACAGACAGACAGACAGACAGACGGACGGACAGACGACGGACAAAAAGCGATCAGAAAAGCTCACTTGAGCTTTCAGCTCAGGTGAGCTAATAACTATTTAGGAAGAATTTAGTGAATGTGAAAAAGTGCAAAACTTTGTGGACTAAGAAAATAAGAATGTCAACAAAAATCAGCCCAACCCCAATTGTACAAGTAAGAATTGTTAGCATGGAAAGAGGTCACAGAATTAGATAAGAAGAAACAGGGAGTTGCTATAGCCTTGTCCCTTCCTGAAAATGATGAGTCCAGAATACGAGAAAAAGTGTTTGATCAGCTGAACTTGGAGGATCTCAAGGAAGAAACAGGTTTGAAAACCTTGTTTGAATTTTTGGACAAACATTTAGCCAAAGACGACTTAGCAGATAGCTTTGAGAAATTTGAAGACTTTTTACAAAAGGTCTGATGGACAGCCTATTAATGAATACATATTATCCATTTTTTATGCCAAATACAGAAAAATTGAAAAGAAAAATATGAAGTTATCCCATGAAGTTATCCCATCAAGTTACTAGGAAGATCACTGATAAGCAAAGAGGAAAGAATGGTTGTCTTAACTAGAATGAATTTTGAGAATAAAGAAACTCTATGAAGAAGCTCAGAAATCCCTTAAAAAAATTCAAAGGTGAAACTTGTGGAAACGCACCCACTACATCAATATCCATTAAACTTGAACCGGCATTCCTGGCAGAGAATGAGGAAGCACTGATGGCAGCTGGATATGCGAGAATGCCAATGAAGGGTATCAAATTTAACAGAGGAGGTGGAAGAAATGAGCAGACGTGGGGGAGAGGATTTCAGAGTGACCAGAGTAGAGGTTCATTTTACCGTCATCAAGGTGGGCAATCGCGTATAGGTAGTTCAGGCATTAAAAAGAGCATGAATCCATCAGGACCAGATGGAAATGTATTGACATGCAAATCTTGTGGGTCATTTAGACATATGATGGCAACTTGTCCTCACAGTTGGGAAAACATGGCGAAAGTAAACACATGTTCAGCTGAAGAAGAAGAATTTGTGCTGTTTACAGGAAACCAACCAAAGGAGATAAGACACTTGGGGATGGATGCCAGGAACTGTGCAGTTCTAGATAGTGCCTGCAGCAGTACAGTGTGTGGAAGTAAATGGATCAACACGTACATCGATTCGCTTGATGAACTAGACAAGAATAGGATTAAGAAAACGGAGGGCAGAAGAATCTTCAAGTTTGGAGGGGGATCTCGTCTTAAATCCGAGGGAGAATATGCAATTCCAACTCGTATAGCTGGGAAAGTTGTTACGATAACTACTGATGTTGTTAATTCAGACATTCCATTACTGTTGTCACGAACAGCTATGAAAACTGCTGGCGTGAAGCTGAACTTAGAAGATGACACAGCAGAGATTCTTGGAAAAACCATGAACCTTAATTTGACCTCTTCTGGACATTATTGTGTTCCCATAGATAAAGCAGAAATGATATCAGTTGAAGAAGTTTGCTCAGTCAGGATCGATGAGATGGACCCTAAAAAAGATATTCAACTCTTCTAAAATCGCACCAACAATTTGCCCACCCACCAAAGAAACGACTGGTATCACTTTTGAAGGATGCAGGAGCTTGGCGAGACAACTTCGACCAGGATATTAAAAATATTGAGCAGAGGTGTAATGTATGCAAGACCTATGCTAGAACACCATCACGGCCTGTTGTTTCATTTCCAATGGCATCCCACTTTAATGAAAAGGTGGCTATGGACCTGAAGTACTGGAGAGGAAAGTGGATTTTGCATGATTGACATGTGGTCCAGATACACAGTGTCTGTTTTTATTGAGAGGAAAAAGGCAACTGATGTCATCGATAAAATCATGTCTCCTTGGAAAGGAATATTTGGTGTCATATGGGAGCAATTATGACAGATAATGGAGGGGAGTTCAACTCTGAAGAAACTCGAGAAGTGGCATCCATTTTGAATATCAAGGTGCATACATTTGCAGGTGAAAATTCATTTCAGAATGGATTGTGTGAAAGAGTGCACTCTGTAACTGACATGATGTAGACAAAACTAGAACATGACTACAGGGATGTGAGTGAGCAGAGTCTCTTATGCTGGGCAAACATGGCAAGGAATGTATTGCAGATGTGGAATGGTTTTAGTAGTCACCAGCTTGTGTTTGGATGGAATCCCAACCTCTCCAACATCATGACAGACAAATTACCAGCACTTGAGGGTCGTACATTGAGCAAGACATATGCTAAACACCTTAATTTATTGCACAGCACAAGACAAGCTTACATAGAAGCAGAAGCTGATGAAAGAATTAGGCGAGCATTGTTGAACAAAGTGAGAGCTAGTGTTGAAAAATCTGTTTCGATTAATGATCGATATAATCAGTATTTACATGTAGTTAATAAATGTTTATTATTTTTGGGGCTACTTCTATTTAATAGTTTTATGGATATGTGCAGCATACACACTAGCTGGTGTCACTAAATTCCAACTTTTCAATGTGGAGTCCACTCTTACTCTCCCCCGCACATGTCTTGATATAAAAGAGGGATTAACGGTCAGATGAATCTCAGATTAGATATTAATTAGTGTACAGGCGACAATCGATTTTGAAAAATAGAATCGATAATTGGAATCGAAGACCCAAAAACGGTCGACAATCGATTGTCGGCGACATGAAAATGGTGATATGGTATACTACAAGCGTGAGGGCAAAGATAGATGGCTTGGACCAGGTAAAGTTGTGTTTCAAGATGGCAAGGTTGTTTTTGTACGTCATGGTGGAGTTTTTCTCCGAGTGTCGCCCAACAGACTACAAATACTATCAGAAGATTGTATACAAACAGAAGAGAAAGTTGCAGATTCTGAAAATATAGAGAAGACACAACAACCAAGAAAGAGTGCAGTCTCTGAATACCTGATGGAAAGCAAAATAAACCACAGTCCAGTTTCACTAATTCAAAGCAATATTGCACTGAAAGCACATGGCAGCATTCAATAAAAGATGGGTTCAGAGGATGATAACTGGATAAAAGCTACAATCCTTGGCAGAGCAGGTATAGCAACAGGAAATAACAGAAACTGGTATAATGTGCAAGATTTTGGGAGCAAAGAAGAAACAAGAGGTCCATGGGCCACATCGCTCACCTGAGTAACCTTGGTCCATATCAGAAGACTTTCCATATATATTTGCATGTAAAACCGTAGTCCCTATTATGGCCCCATCCTACCAATAGAGGCCATGGTTTTTCCAAATTTGAATCTACACGATGTCAGAAAGCTTTCATGTAAATGTGAACTTCTTTAGCCCAATGGTTCTTGAGAAGAAGATTTTTAAAGATTTTTCCTATATATTTGTATGCAAATCTTTGATCCCCCTTGTGGCCCCATCCTAACCCCAGGGGCCATGATTTCAACAAACTTGAATCTGCACTATGTCAGAAAGCTTTCATGCAAATATCAGCTTTTCTGGCTCAGTGGTTCTTGAGAAGAAGATTTTAAAAGATTTTCCCTATATATTTGTATGTAAAACTTTGATCCCCTATTGTGGCCCCATCCTACCCCAGGGGGCGATGATTTCAACAAACTTAACTCTGCACTATGTCAGGAAGCTTTCATGTAAATATTAGCTTTTCTGGCTCAGTGGTTCTTGAGAAGAAGATTTTTAAAGATTTTCTCTATATATTTGTATGTAAAACTTTGATCCCCTATTGTGGCCCCATCCGACCCCCGGGGGCCATCATTTTAACAATTTAGTATCTGCACTACCTAATAAAGCTTATCTATAAATTTCATCTTTTCTGGCCCAGTGGTTCTTGAGAAGAAGATTTTTTAATGACCCTACTCTATTTTTACCTTTTCTTGATTATCTCCCCTTGGAAGGTGGCCTGGCCCTTTATTTTAACAATTTAGAATTCCCTTTACCTAAGGATGCTTTGTGCCAACTTTGGTTGAAATTGGCCCAGTGGTTTTTGTTTTGAGAAGAAGTCAAAAATGTTAAAAGTTTACAGACGGACGGACGCCGGAATACCGGTGATCAGAAAAGTTCACTTGAGCTTTTAGCTCAGGTGAGCTAAAAAGCATAGACCTAGGCAAACTCCCTTGGGAAAGAATCAACCAAAATGATGAAAGTGTGCATTCTATAACATATGAAAATACAAGTTGTGACAATATAGCCCTAGCAAAACAAAATGAACTTGAAAAACTCAAAACCTTTGACACATACACTGAAGATGAAGGACAGATTATCAACGAGATGGGTCATCACTTCATAGGAAGGACAAGTAAGAGCAAGACTTGTTGCACGTGGATTTGAGGAAGAATTTTGTACCCCTAGAGACAGTCTCAATATATTTCTATTTAAAACTTTGATCCCCTATTGTGGCCCCAACATATCCCCGGAGGCCATGATTTGAACAAACTTGAATTTGAACTATGTCAGGAAGCTTTTATGTAAATCTCAGCTCTTCTGGCTCATTGGTTCTTGAGAAGAAGACTTTTAAAGATTTCCCTATATATTGCTATATAAAACTTTGATCCCCTATTGTGGCCCCATCCTACCCCCGGGAGCCATAATTTGAACAAATTGAATCTGCACTATGTCAGGAAGCTTTTATGTAAATGTCAGCTCCTCTGGCCCAGTGGTTCTTAAGAAGAAGATTTTTAAATGACCCTACCCTAATTTTGCATTTTAGTAATTATTTCCCATGGCCCTTCATTTGAACAAACTTGAAAGCCCTTCACCCAAGGATGCTTTTGGCCAAGTTTGGTTGAAATTGACATAGTGGTTCTTGAGAAGAAGATGAAAATATGAAAAGTTTACAACGACAACGCCGACAGACAACAGAAAAATTTTGATCAGAAAAGCTCACTTGAACCTTTGGCTCAGGTGAGCTGAAAAGTCCAACTATCACAAACAAGGTATTAAATTATTTCATAATAATTATATTCCCCATAAAGCAATTAAATTTTGATTTCAGCCGTAGTGCACGTTAGTTAGTAAATAAGTACATTAATTTTCAAATGTTCTTGCAGAGTGAGGCACTAACTCAGGGTAGTTAGTCTTCATTTCAAGAAAATTTTTTTTTTACTGTTTTACACCCAACACCGTTTTACACTTGGTAAAGGTTGGGTGTAATCTTATTAATGGAATGTTATCGGTGTTTATTTGTTTTTGTTTATTATTTTATTGTTTACAAGTTGTGTTTCATTGTCTGTTAGCCACTGTAATGTTGGGATATGGGGGTTAGTTCATTTTTCTGTTTGTGTGTTTATGTGACGTCACAGAGGGGTTAGTGCCATGCCTGGCATGGCACTAACCCCATCGCTTTGTCCAAGTATTACCGCGATTCCAACTACATTTCTCAGTTGTAGCAGAAAACAGCAATTTCCACAATTGATCATACATCCAGCCCCGTAAGATCTGCAATAGTTCGATATACAAGCCTGGCCTGCCCTCGCACTTCGCAACATGCACTTGTCTCGGTTATGATCAAATCCTCGTATAGAGGAGTAATAAACATACCTAAACTTCTTCATCTCTTCAACTGCGACCATTTGCAACGATATATAAGAGGCAATGCGACGTTCAAATTCTACAAGGACTAGTACGCCGCAATGTAAACACTCTCTCGATCTGTTATGGCCGCCGCGACCGAGCCTGCAGCAGACTATCTATTAAGCGACGTCACAAATTAAATTCTGACGTAGCGTACACTGATTCCCGTACTTTGGTAATATAACGTAGGAATGTGATAGTGTTGATACATGACCTTCCTACTAGCTCTGACTAAAGGGTTAATCCACTAGCCAGAGCTAATAGGAAGGCCATGTATCTAACACTACCACATAACCAAAATGTGACTGTTTGTACATGTATCACACATAGAAATGCAAATTTTGTCTTAAGGGATTGGATGGGTCACACTAAGTACCCATCACACAATCATCATTAGTGATCCACATTACACAAAAGCAGTGACCTGAAATACATGTAAATACTGTCATGGTCGGCAACATGATTTCATGTCACAATCTATAATAGATCTAGAAATCTCATTTAAATTTTGGAATGACCAAATGACTAAATTATAACACAACAGTGTATGAACATTTTAGACTTAGTGACATAATTATATATTTGCAATTACTCTTTGATCCTGTGATAAAATGCATTAGAGAATTTTGAAGGATATTTTCCTATAAATGCAAAGACCGAATCGCTATAAATCTGTTAGGTGTATGAGCATTGTCAAGCAAGTCGTCTGCATCTAGAATCTCTGTCCACAGGAACCAGTGATTTTGTAATAATAATAGACCATATATAATATACCATACCACCTCCTAACAAGAGGCCCAAGGGCCACATTGCTCACCTGAGTCATCTTGGCCCATATCTAAAGACTTTTCATATATATTTGCAAGTAAATCCTTAGTTCGTATTGTGGCCCCAACCTACCCCTGGAGGCCATGCTTTTTACAAACTTGAATCTATACTATGTCAGGAAGCTTTCATGTAAATGTTCACTTGGTTCATATTTAAAGATTTTTCCTATATATTCGCATGTAAAACTTTTATCCCTATTGTGGCCCCAACCCACTCCCAGGGGACATGATTTTTACAAAATTGAATCTGCACTGTCAGGAAGCTTTCATGTAAATGTAAACTTTTCTGGACCAGTGATTTTTCAGAAGAAGATTTTTGATGATTTTCCCAATATATTTGTATGTAAAATTTTGATCCCCTACTGTAGCCCCATCTTACCTCCGGGGATCATGATTTTTACAAATGTGAATCTGCGCTATGTCAGGAAGCTT
>NC_079164.1:58586184-58731184 GCF_947568905.1 Ostrea edulis
TATTCCTATGTCCAGTTTGACCCTTGACCTTTGACCATGTGATCTCAAAATCAATGGGGGTCATCTTCTTCTGAAGATGTACTGGCGTACCAAGTTTGATGTCTGTCAAGCAAAGGGTTCTCTAGACATTGAATGGTCAGTATATTCCTATGTCCAGTTTGACCCTTGACCTTTGACCATATGACCTCAAAATCAATAGGGGTCATCTACTCCTTAGGATGTACCAGTGTGCCAAGTTTGATGTCTTTCAAGCAAAGGGTTCTCAAGATATTGAGCGGACATTATATTCCTATGTCCAGACTAGATTGACCCTTGACCTTTTGACCTAAAAAACAATAGGGATCCTCTTCTACTCATAACTAACCCACATATGAAATATCATTATCATCAAGTGAATGGTTCTCAAGATATTGAGCGGACAACACATGGTCTACAGACCGACTGACCGACAGGTGCAAAACAGTATGCCTCCTCTTTTTCAAAGGGGGGCATAATAATAATTCATTGCTTAAATATAAATCAAAAACATTTTCTCTCTCAAGCTTTCTATTAAGATTAACCAGAGGATTAAAAGCTTGATAAAAATGATAAAAATGTTTTACACATAACCACTATTAATAATAATCATGAACGGCAACTTCAGTATTATTGGGAATGTAAATGAAAATATCATGACTGTATATTTTTTTCTATTCATTAATAAAGTTTTTCTGGTGTTTGTTCACATCTGGTAGTCTTCATTTTGTTCTATATATCTGACAACATTAATTTGGGGAAAATTAACAGCAAAACAATCTGCCAAGAAAGGTCATGACTTAATTAGTATTTCATCCCTACCATACATATTTGCAGCCTTCTCATGATATTCAACAGCACTTTGGTAATTTCCTAGGAAGTTGAAGGTTGCCCCAAGATTCTGAAGAATCACTGCCAACTGTTTTTCATCCCCATCTTGGCCCTTGACCATTGGTAGTGCCAATTCGAAACATGACACTGCTTTCTCATACTTTTGCCTCTGAGTAAATATCAGCCCTAGATCATTATAGATGGTGCCTACAATTCACAAAGTATGTACTACATTTCTGTAAGAATATCATTCTGTTATTAGAGAAGTTAATTCTCTTTTTGGGAGTTGAACTTTACTTCCCTAGGTCATCACATGACACACTGCATGCATGAATATATTGTCCAGCCTCGATTTATTAAATTGAAATAATGCATGTCATGATATGCCAGAAAACGTTCTCTATAATCCTTGTCGCTCAATATATGTTCTTCCATGAATATAAATAATAACGACTTCGTTATCTTCACTTTTCATTTAAAACAAAGAGTCTCAGCTTTTTTCAAAATATGAGCATCAACGTAAACAGATATTTATAAACAATCAACCAGAAGAGTACAGTTTAAAAATTTTTTAATTGGGTCTTTACAAACCCAAACATCACTACATATAAACAATGCTGCCATATAATGTTGTACATATACACATACTACAACTACAATAACTAATAATTTGGCGTCTTGGGGGCTACTCATTCCTTTCTTAACAATCTATTATTAATAACAATATCTGGCTTGATCCTATCATCAAAACTGTCTGAAGTAAAAGAGTTAACAACCCTGCCTAGGGTCAATATACGCAGACTGCACTCTGGGCTGATCCCAGGAGTGTATGCCTGGGGCTGATCCCAGCAGACATCACAGAACAAGTGAACCAAGCCCGGGGCTGATCCCAGCAGGCATCACAGAAAGTGAACCATGCCCGGGGCTGATCCCAGCAGGCATCAGAGAACAAGCGGACCATGCCCGGGCTGATCCCAGCAGGCATCACAGAAAAGTGAACCATGCCCGGGGCTGATCCCAGTAGGCATCAAAGAAAGTGGCCCATGCCCGGGGCTGATCCCAGCAGGCATCAGAGAACGAGCGGACCATGCCTGGGGCTGATCCCAGCAGGCATCACAGAAAAGTGAACCATGCCCGGGGCTGATCCCAGCAGGCATCAAAGAAAGTGACCCATGCCCGGGGCTGATCCCAGCAGGCAACGAAAGGGAACAAGTACTCTGAGCTGAACCCAGGAGCGATAACGTATTCCTGGTACTGATTCCCAGTAGGCATAAAACTGTTAGTCTAAGAAAACACTACTTACTAGTCAAATTCTATTAAACATTTAACAAACTACCTATGTACAATAAGTTATATGTGATGATAAAACTGTGGTATATACCGTTATAATAAGCAAAACCAAACATAGACTTGGGGGTAGAATTCCCCTGGAATGAACGCCAAATGAACGATGGAATGAGTGAAGCCCCCAAGATATATTCATTTTACAAAATTAGGAAATGATCGATACATGAATGAGGGTTGTCCCAAAAAGTCGTAGACTGTGTTAATAATTTTCAAAAGATCTTTTACATAAGAAAACTTTAAAATATTCTAAAGAAAAATGTAAAATTTGAAATAAGATATTACAGAATAAAGAGAGATCCATATGCATTATTGGCGCATGAAAAAAAAAAAAGTAGATCTTTTCTTTGTACCACTCAGTTAGATGAAATCAAATAGTTTTATATTAAATAGATCACATTCAAATTTATATCAATGGAATCAGTAATGTTTTCTGTGTAATATGCTAGCTGGTTTTACAACCGCAGAATGTCAAACGGCAGAAAAGTGACGTCATTTTAAAATGGAGTTGGGATGAAATTTACACAATATGGTGACATCAACGACATTCTTGGCGCACCGAGAAATTATAAAATACTGTGTAGATCGTGGTTTGACCCCCACTCAAACAAAACGGGAGATGGAAAGCACATATCACCGGAATGTTAGCAGGACATTTAGTATTGAAATGGCACAAGAGATTTGTGGAGGGAATGACATCAGAACCGAAGATGGGAATTATAGGCCAAAAAATGAAAATAACAATCGCGAAATTCTGACAGTAAAGGATGCCATTGATGAAGACTCTCCTCAGACCATCCCATGCGTAGCAGATATATAGTGTGCAGATGAGTAAATCAGCCGGGGTACATAGAATTCTCTCAGACGATCTTGGTATGAAAAGAGTATCAGCTGATGGGTACCACTATTGTTTACCAATAAAGAAATGCAGAGACGGGTAAGATTATCCCACATATTTTAAACAAAGAGGCCCACAGGCCTTATCGGTCACCTGAATACTAGTGAAAAACTATCACTACTTCCATGGGCTATGAAATCTAGAAAAAAATTCCTGTTCTGAATATCTAAGCTAAATTCTAATGTTCAGCAACAGTATAAAACAAGATGTGTTCTTAAAACTTCACTGCCCTCAAAAGTGCATACACTGATGAAAGGCTTTAAATAATAGGTGTATTAACATTAAAACATCAAAATATATGACTAATTTGGACTCATCCTAAAGTCATAACCCTGGGTTATGAAATTCACCATTTTTTGTAGATCCTTTTCTGCTATTTCTAAGTATGCACTTAGATTTTATACAGTATCAGCAAACTTACACACAAATACTATATATACTAAGTTTGGCCCCACCCTGGGGTCAAAACCCTTACTCTGGGGAAAATCAAATTTACAATTTTGGTAAAAGACTACCTGCTCTATCCATTTAGTTTCAATTTAGTATCAAAAGCACTAAAGAAAATGTTATTTTAAAAGTGTTTTACACATAAACACTATATAACAAGTTTGGCCCCGCCCTGGGGTCAGAACCCCTACCCCGGGGATCATGAAATTTACAATTTTGGTAGAGGCCTTCCTGTTCTACATCACTATGCATTTAGTTTTTCTTACATGTGTGTGGTCATTGAGAAGATTTTTGAAAAATTGACATTTTGGGGTAGTTTTTGCCCCACCCCTATGCCCCCCTTGTCCCAATGATGTTTCATACCAAATTTGAAAAGAATTGGACTGCTAGTTATCAAGAAGAAGTTAAAAATGTACATGGTATTTATGGACAGATAAGGGATCATATTGAGTCATGCTGTACAAGGAAGGACTGTAAACTCAAAGTGGTTTGATCACTGTGGTTTGCTTTATGCGATAAGAAAGAAATGACCAGTTCTAAAAGATCACATTGGAAACATTATTTGTCATCATGACAATGCCCCTGTGCAATACATTGACTGAATCAGATTTAGAATGTGGAGTTATCGGGTTTCAAAGACTTCCACACCCACCCTACTCCCAAGACTTAGCACCACTCGATTTTGCCTATTTTCCACTTTTGAAGGCCAGCTTGAGGGGACAAAAATTTGAATCAGAAGGTCTGGAGAAATTAGAAGAGCAAGTGAGAGATTTTAACTTGTCTTTGAATCAGGAGGGAGTGGTTTGAAGGCGTGTTTGACAAGTGGGTGAAACATTTACGGAAAAAAGTCTGGAAAACATTACCTCGGACGGCCGGCCAGACAAACGCACAGACAGCGCCATAACATAATGTGTCCCGTCTAATGACAGGCGTATAAAAATCCATAACATGCAATGTTGAATTAGGTTTGGTTTGAATAGAATGACTAGAAATCAATATACACGACAGTGAACAAATGAAACAAACCTATATTCACTAAAGGCCCACATTTTTCTGCCAATTTCAGACATTCTTCTGCTGTTTTTTCAGCTTCCTCGGACATACTATTGGCAAACTGTTGATTTGCTTTTTCTGTCTGTGCCCATAATTGTTTAGCATGGTTGTCCAAAATACTGTATGTCTGAGCCAACTGATCAAATGTTTCCATAGCAAATTTGTTTCTTGTCTTGAGATACAGCTGCCCCAACTTCTCTAGAGTTTCCGCTTCCATCTGGACATTATCCCTCTCTATCTTGTACTCCTCCAAGGCAATTTTAAAATTTTTGACTGCCTCTTCAGTATTGCCAATATTCTCATAGCCTAATCCCAAGTTAAAAAAAAGATCTCCATTAGACCTTCCCTCTCTGATGTTGTCTGGTGGTAATGCCCTATTAAGAGTTTCAATTCCCTTTTTGCTGTCTCCAATAGCAATGTAAACAGCACCTAAATTAAATGCACAAGCTCTCTCAGTGTAACCATCGTCCTCTAGTTCTTTAGAACGTTTATAGGCATACTTGAAGGACTCCAGTGCCCTCTCTAGGTGGTTGTTTTGAATATCTTGTGTACCAAGCTTTGAGAATTTTTCTACTTCAGCTGCTGGGTTAAGCATTCTATGATCCATCTTCATTTTTCAAATACAACACATCTAGTAGCTGAAAATACATATAGACTGTAATTATCCATTATATTATAGCGTCAAACATATCTTATCATTGAAAAATTCTAGTAACAATGTATAATTGTGCTTATATTTGGCCCTTTATAAGAATACTTAGTTTGCCCATAACATGAAGTACAAGGACTGCAAAGTGCATGATATATTAATGCAGCCTGTTGAGATTGATCCTTTATTTTACTGAAAACCAAACTAGAACTGTCCTAACAGGATTAATACCACTGTCATCCTATTGAGCACCAGGGGCACTTAAAAAGTTGGAAAAGGGGGCCATTACTTAGTACATTTTGTTGAAATATTTCCAGTGAAATTTTGACTAAAAGACCAAGAAAATAAGCACCGCCTTCAAATTTAGCTGGTCTGTAAACCCCTGTCAATCAGGAGAAATTAAGCTTCAGATTGGAAGCTAGAAATTGATGGACATTTGGTTACTAGTCTTTGTGTATACCTTATCTATCTTATCTGGCGATCGAGGTGTCCGTGCAATCGTTTGATGCTTACCGCATAAACCTGCTCGATAGAGAAACGGTTTTGGTTTTTTCATGTAGAGATAGTCACACAATAATAGTAGTAAATTTTGCATACAATAACATCAATTATAATAGAATATAGTAGGCTATGCTTAGGAATGGGTATGATTGATAATAATTATTATGGATTAAAATTTACACGGACATCGATTTTATGCTAAATAGGTTAATCATGAGTAAATACATTGTACATTAATGAAATCTTGTTTACACTCAATTGAAAATTTATATGCGTAATTTTCCCATCAAAACATGGTGACAAAAGTTCAACTAATCGGAAGAGAAATTAGCCGCTATAAGGACTCTTTCTTGCGTATAATGGTTGGAATTGGGATTCAGAGGAAAAACAAATTCTTCGTCTGGACCAGTTATTGAAGGAACTGTCGGAATTTAAAATACGAATGTCCTGTTTTTGTAGGCCATGCGTTTTGGACAAGTCACGCAGACAACTTGATAGGCAGAGAATCCTGGTGTGCAGTCCAGAAAAACTAATTCAAACAGAATAAAACTTTCTAAGCTGTTTTTGAATATATAGTCATCGTGGGGCGTGGGACGATGATCGGTGCATCAGCTGTAAATAACTAGAAATCTACCGCAGCTACACAGGAACTCCCGTCGGAAACTGTATGTTTGGCAGTCAAACATCATCAGATACTGGGTATCCGACAAACGAAGGCAGTCAAATGGATACAAGAAAACTTTGAATAAAGAATGTTTTCAATGGCTAACGTTCTCATTTATATAAAGTAAATTTATCAAGCTTTAATTCTTAATACGTTTAATCATCAACGTTTCGATTAACCTGCACAAGAAAAATGACTACCATGAATTTTTCAATCTTACAAAAACGTACAGGTAATGCAGGTAACACAGATAACATCCTGTGTATTTGGGACGGTATATACAAGCTAGCAGGGTTTCCTCGGGGCTCAGGTCTTCACACCTGCCTTAAATTAGCTCCGCCCCGCTCTTAACTTACCTGAGGAAAACCGATTGGTTGAAAACCTCGGCTTTTAAGAAATGTTTTTAAATCATAAATACTAAATTTTAAATGAGTTCTTGCAATATAGTGGATCCTCATTATTATGGTTCTCATTCTGTCATAATAAAATAACGTAATACCAGAGGCAACGTAATAAAAGCTGTCAGTGAAATCCAGTAAAAACCGTTTTATATAAAACCCCAACACAAATGAATATATACAGATTTATTCAAATTTGCCTTATGGAAACTACTCAGCTATTGTGATAGACAAAACAAACCATACATTAAAAATCACACACTAAAGTAAAGTTACAATATCAAGTGTACACTTATTATCAGGCAACACTGCCTGATATAACTGGGCAATGCTAATATGCCGATGGCTGACATGTGGTAGCTGATGGCTTGTACGTGTGATGGGCTGCAGGCCCAGTGTGTGTGAGTCCGATGGCCTAATGACAGTGTGAGTCCGATGGCCTAATGACAGTGCGAGTCCGATGGCCTAATGACAGTGCGAGTCCGATGGCCTAATGACAGTGCGAGTCCGATGGCCTAATGACAGTGCGAGTCCGATGACCAGGAATGAGTTAGGCTGATGGCCTTGCATGCGTGTATATGGCCGATGGCCTTGAGACAGAGTGAGGCTGATGGCCTTGAGTGAATGAGGTTGATGGCCTTGCATGCATGTAAATGGTCGATGGCCTGAGACAATGTGAGGCCAATGGCCTGTGTGCGTGTGTAACACTGATGACCAAATGAGTTGTACATTTTCAAAAAATTTGGGGGGGGGGGGGGGGGCCTTTGAAAAAAAACACACTTGACCAAGTGTGAAATGCCCAAACAAAGTTATTATAATGTTGTTATAATAGCTGAGAGCCCCAAAAGAAGGGGTGAATACTTATTTAATCTATTTTCTTTGACACTTGATTTTATTTACAGCTCATCTTAAATGTCCCTGTATTTCTTCATGTTCTTATTCTCTCTTTTCTTCCTTGTAGGATGCATATACAGCATATTTCAAACCATTTTCTTGACTTTCACTTTCTTATGTAATGCATGCATGTAAATTTCACTCAAGAACTCACTCATATTCATTATTTGTACAACAAATCACAAAACATTGGAATTCTTTTATTACATTATACAACTATATTTTTTAATAACACTATCAAATAATAAGATCCACGCCTCGCGCACTTTATCATAGATTCATGTGACCCATGTCTTGACTCAGTGGCCGGATTACACTACATATATCTGAATTTTAATTAATGGATAATTGCAGACTCTAAGACATTTGGAAAATTTTCACAATCAATATCTTGTTTTGTAAATACATGTATCCTTTACCAACCCTCAATGTTTGTTTTGTTTTATAAAATTATCCTTTGTGGAGCACCATTCATTCTCTGTTATTGTGTTGGTCAGCATATTAAACTTGAATCTGCACCATATCAGGAAGCTTTCATGTAAATCTCAGCTTTTCTGGCTTAGTGGTTCTTGAGAAGAAGATCTTTATAGATTTTTCCTATATATTTGTATGTAAAATTTTATCCCCTATTGTGACCCCATCCAGCCCCAGGGAGCCATGATTTTAACAAACTTGAATCTGCACTATGTCAGGAAGCTTTCATGTAAATTTCAGTTCTTCTGGCCCAGTGGTTCTTGAGAAAAAGATTTTTTAATGACCCCACCCTATTTTTGCATTTTTGTGATGATCTCCCCTTTGAAGGGGGCATGGGCCTTCATTTGAACAAACTTGAAAGCCCTTCACCCAAGGATGCTTTTGGCCAAGTTTGGTTATAATTGGCATAGTGGTTCTGGAGAAGAAGTCGAAAATGTATAAAGTTTACAGAAGGACAGACGGACGGACAGACGACGGACAGCAGGTGATTAGAAAATCTCACTTGAGCTTTTAGCTCAGGTGAGCTAAAATTGCCTGTGACTAAATTTCAGTGCAATATCTGTATCCATAATGAAAAAAAGCCCAGAAAACTGTTTGACCTATTTTTAGCCCAAAAGTAGGTCAAGGATGGACCAATCCAGCTAAAATGCAAACTGAACTTGTATTCCTCTGAGAGGAAGCTTATGTGTAAATTTCTGAGCAATATCTGTATCTGTAACGAAAAAAAGTCCAGAAAACTGTTTGACCTACTTATTGCCCTAAAGTAGGTCAAGGATGGACCAATCCAGCTGAAATGCAAACTCAGTCTTACACTTCTTGAGGAAGAAATTGTGACCACATTTCAAAGTCGTATATGCATCTGTTACAGCAAAAATGACCTCAGACGGAAGGACAGCCAGCCAGATAGATGCGGACAGTGCCATAACATAATACGTCCCGTCTAATGACAGGCATATCAAAATTACAAGTTCGTGGTTCACAGATTGAAGCCTTGGCCGGAACGAAAATTACAGTGAAACCCAGAACCCAAATCATGATTTTAAGGTTCGGACCAAAATGCGCTATAGCCAGAATGTAAATTATGCAACACCATAACACAATATAATCCTACATGCAAAAGCTAAAATTTAAAACAAAGAGAGCTTACTTCAAATTATGAGCACCTTATGCACAGATATGTTCATTTTACAATAGGAAAAGATATATTCATATCAGTATTTTCTTTTAAATTACACGACATAGAAACTATATGGACGAGTTCATTCCTGATTAGAAGGGTTGGAGGTTAAGACATACTCCATAACATGCCCGAGTCTCTGCATATAGTCAATAAATGAATATATAAATTCATTGAACCATTTAACATTAGATTTTTGAGGAAAAAAACTTTGGAATAACTTTGACTTAAGAAATAAAACTTATAATTCTTTATTTGATGCATGTATCAAACGAAAAATTGGATGGAAAACTTCATCAATGCGTGTAGCGCATTGATGAAAAAGTTTAAACGAATACACTTTTGTGTCAAGCTGGTCTCTTTTGACGTCATCAAGTAAGGGAGATAAGTCATCATACATATACCACAGCAACATTTGACCCTCTGTAGTGTCTGTTACCTTAACAGTTTTTTCTATATTACTTATCTACTTATATTAAATGATTGAAGAAGAACACATTTTCGTGCAAAACAAATTTTTTTTTTTTTGAAAATCATCTTCAGAGTTCCATGACCTTTCATGGTGCTTATAACTTCACAGTTTAGAAAATAAATGTAATCGGATCAATCAGGACACATTATAGATGGATAGATAGATAAATGATATTAAATAGATAATAATTTTTCTATTTATGTCTATTCATTGAATATATATATCCCTGTGTTATATATATATATATATATATATATATATATATATATATATATATATAACACAGGGATTGACATTATCAGTTGTCCGATTTCGGACAAGTGAAACTATATACACAAAGTTTATTTTTTTAGTAGTGAAGGCCCATTCTAGTAGATTGTATCGTATCTTATCCTTTCAGTAAGTTATTCCGAATAAACTATCCGACGTATGATTTATCTTAGTCATATTTGTGACCGCTGCACAACCATCTCTCAAAGTATTTTAGTGAGGTAATCGCTCACAAAGAAGACGATAAAAAGAGGATGTTGAAAATAGAAATAAATCTGAATTGAAAAGAAAACATGCAATTCAGGCAGTGTGACAATCCTAATTTTTGGGTTTAATTGACACTGATAGCAGTATGATCTGTACCATGTGTCATGCAACGCTACATCTGCTATCGCCAGTACTTTGTATTTTCTTACGGTAAAAACTAATACATTGGAATCAAATGCATGCATCGCCTCATGCTACATCCCTTGTCAATTATTTTGTGGCGAAAAGATTTATTTCCCTACATTGACTTTTGCAATTTTTTATATATAACTTTCAATGAGATTTTTTTCCATTAATTCATTCAACTACATTAATGCAACTTGTATAACGTTTTACATTGCGGGGAAGAAGGAAAAACTTGAAAGAGTGAAAACTATTCTAAAGAAGGGAAAACTTAGTTATTCATCGATTGACAGAGGGAGATAATTAAAATTACTGTTTGATAGGCGTAATAGAGTCTAAAACATTTCTGACAACTTATGCCTTGTTCACATGGATGCACATTAAATTTTACTTCGCATCAAATTTGATGCGAAGTAAAATAATGCCATTAAATTAATTCGAATTAAATAGCGTTCACACGGCGGTAATATTTAATGCGAAGTAAACTAATGCGCATTAAATTCGTATGCATATCTATTAAAGGGTGCGCGAAATAAATTAAAGAATAGACTATGTTATTGAAAATTATTCTTATAGATATTTTAATGAATATTGTGTAGATACAGAATTCTTTGTTCAAAATGCTATATACATGTAGTATACTACATGTTTACAATTTACATGCTGATCTACACATAAGGAGTTTTGTCGTGTTTATTTATATGTTCCCAAGATATTACTTGTTATTTCCTCTGACAACCAGCATTCAATCTAGACAATATATTGTTTCTTCATGGGCCCAATTTTAAAACTTCGGAACGTCTTTTTCACCATTCCGCTGACTACTGTTGTGACGTAATTTTTAATTACTAATATGTATTATAAGTCTACTATGACGTCATACAATGAGCGGCATATTTGTTTTAAAAAATGTAAAAAAGAAAACCATATTATCACTATTCTAAAACATTGTTGTCATATTTAAAAACAATTCCTTCCACATGTATTACTCAGTATGCCTATGCAGAGCACAGATTTACGTCTGACATTATCTAATGACATGCTGTTTGTACATGTTTTTAGTGATTATTATCATTTTGCTTAGTTTTTCGTACAAAACTAAAATTAATATATATAGCTGACCATGGGTATGATGCATGTGACCCAAATTGGCCATTACGCATGCGTCTACATTTCATTCGAATTAGCTTCGCTTAGTGTTCACACGGAGCTAATGCGAAGTAAATTTAATTCGCATTAAATCGCTACGTCAATTTTAATTCGAAGTAAACTAATGCGCATTAAAATCTCCGTGTGAACGTGGTTCAGATTTAAGTCACATTAACTTACGTTTAATGCGAATTAAATTCTTCGTGTGAACGAGGCATAAGTTTCTCATTCAGACAATTTAAGTAAAAGTTCGAGTTTACTTGCCCGAACGGCAAGTGAGATAAAAAGTTAATGTCTATTCCTGATATATATATATAGAGAGAGAGAGAGAGAATAGATAATTTTTATCTATTTTTATCTATTCAATCATTGATAATATATATATAGAGAGAGAGATGATATATAAATAAAAAAAAAATTCCATTCATATCTATTGATTAAAATTCAAATACCTGTGGTATAATTTGAACCCGCATTACCTGACATCTTATTTACAAATAGTAAAAAGTCCCATATTCATAGACAGCTGTACATCTATCTATCTGCACGACTGTCGTGCCGATAATTTTCACTGTATTCGCACGATGCTAATCACATGAATTGTTTCTTGAGTGGCGATCACAAGTTTCCCCCCACTTGTCCATGAGTTCAATAGGCCTGTATATTTTATTTGTATGATTTAATATGCTTCTGATATTTTTCTTACAAATTCAACTGAGATGTCTTATATACAATTATTTAATAAAAATCTGTAACTTTCAATTTCGCCATTCAAAGTTCAGAGTTATAACATATGTACATGTAAGCTAGACTAGTTTTAGCAAATAATCAGAACAATAATAAATCAGCCAATTTAGGTGGTGCACACCCACCCCCCTCAAAATACGCCACCTCACTACCAAGAAGTACCTCAAAATACGCCACCTCACTACCAAGGAGTACCTCAAAATATGCCACTGTTTCTCACTACCAAGGAGTACCTCAAAATATGTCACTTTCTCACTACCAAGGAGTACCTCTGACACTTCCCTCTATAGCGAGATATTCTCACAAAAATGTGATTATCCCTCTCTAGCAAAAGTAAATGTATCCTGTACAACTGAGAAAAACACCTTTGCACTACATCTCTTCATGTTTCACGTGAAAAGAAAAAAAAGTGCTAAAATGTCTAATATTTCTGCAAATATATAAATCCAAAAAAACACTCATGATGTGTATAATTGGATTTCAGCCTCCTTCCCTCATACGCAGCAATGTTGATATGAAATTTCCTGACTGTGTTGTCAATTTTATAGAGACAACGCATGCATGTCATGTTGAGTGTGTGTCGTACTTAAATTCAGCATTGCACGGAATTTGTCATTATTTTCAATCAAAACACCTGTTTGTGGTAATGTTTATACTTTCTCAATAAAGAGGGATAATCATGTTCAAATAGCAAGAAGATCTTGCTATAGGGGAAGTGTTCAGAACCTGTCTGATGCTCAGTAGTCAATCCATTTTAGGCAATAAAAATCCCGGTAATGTTCTCGATTATTCCCGACATTCATTACTAAAAGTGAAAGTACATTATTCTCTAATTCTATGATATTTTAAAATTAACATATTCTAAGATCTGGTTTATTGATAACAAAATTTGTCATACAGATAATCAGTTATTGGAACGACCGTAGTGCGAATAAAATCTACAATTAGCACGACCGTCGTGCATATGGCCTCAGCCTAATCATAAACCTATGATAGTCCTATGGCCACAGGCACTTGTTTCATACATGGGTCATCCCCTCCTTACTAATTTAATACCGGGCAGGCACTTGTTTCATACATGGGACACCCCCTCCTTACTAATTTAATACCATGCAGACACTTGTTTCATACATGGGTCACCCCCTCCTTATTAATTTAATACCATGCAGGCACTTGTTTCATATATGGGTCATCCCCTCCTTACTAATACCACATTGTGGTACGGTGATACAGACACCTCTCACTTCAAGTTTCATTTTACGATTAGTTCGCCCTTCATCCTCACTTTTGTGATATAAGTGGTATTAGTAAGGAGGGGTGACCCATGTATGAAACAAGTCCCTGTGCCTATAGCCTATTGTTCTACATTGAGTAGGTCTACTCCTGATTATCAATAGTTTTTATTTTTTAAAAAAAATTAAAAAGATACAAATGGTAGGGGAAATTGGGACAAGTGGGACACTCTAGATTATTTTTGATATTCCATACTAATAGATCGATGTATTTAAAAAAGTTTAATGTCATGCAATAAAAGATAGATATGTTAAATTTCATTTCTCAGGTATGAAATGCTTTCAGAAGCACTACTCCAAAAGAAGGGAGACAAATCGTATAACTGGTGAGTGTCCCAGTTGCCCTCCTGTAATGGGGTAACTGGGACAACAATGGTGATACATAAAGTTAGAAGATTAAGTGGGGACAAGGACAAACAAGGAGTTCCTCCTCTACCTCCAACCCGTTTTCCTAATCCCTCCTCTTCCCATCTTGTCGTTCAGCCCCCTTAAATTCTCTCCCCAGCCCGTTTTCCTCCCTCCCTCGATCCTTCACCCCACCCCCTCTCCTTTCCCGATCAATCTTGACATTAAACACAGGTAAAACCAGCAAAGTGCTTCAGATTCGATTATCTATTAAATATTGAGCATAAGTTCAATATTTATCACAGTTAGCCATTTTTCGAATGTGACCAACAAGCTGATTTTCTTGATCCGATGTTAAGTACATGGTTGGTCGGGAGGCTGGGGCATCAGTATCTTGTTCTCATTTCACACTCCTTTCATGCGTAGAATTTGGTACTGCATACAGTTATTCTGCAGCTCTGCGAAAGCTTAGTTTATCACATGTAGGCCTAATTTTCACTGCTTCTTTCATAGACGATTAAGACCACTTTACTTGTTTGGGGTTTTGGATTTTCTCTTGTCTATTCAAAACACTCATTCAAACATGCACATACCATATACATGTAATCATAAGCAAATTAAAACGACCTTTATTATGTTTGAAATCTAAGATTATTAATTGAATCAAATCTGCTGTATTTTAAAATAAGAGAATTATAAATTTATTATTTATCCTTTAATCATTATGAACTATCCAAAATCCTGCACCATACACCAGTTCTAAGGATATCATTTTATTTGAAATGCATAAAATCTGAAACTAAAATACAACTTGAACACCTGTCCCACTTATCCCAATTCAAAAAGGAAATAGTCATGTGGAGAATAATATACATTTAAATAAATTATTATTGAAAATTATTGTACTGGCATTACTACCAACACCTTAAATGAATAACAAAGATTTGGAAACAGCAGTGGTTTTAACAGAAATGGTTGAGAATAACCCCACTCGCAATTATTTAATTGCCCAATGTGTTTATCAAAATTATCAATTTGTGACGTCACAATATCTCAGACCACAGCATCCGGTACAATGTCATATATTAATTCAATTTTCGTAAATACTCTAATCAATTTTAATGTGATAAGATATAAATACTTTGCAAAAAATGTTTTATATCAATATTAACATATGAAATTTTCCGCTTCTAAGTATTTTATAAGGTGCATGGTTGTATTTTGTAAAAGCCGTCATGAAAATAAATGGTGTCTTTATCCCGAAGGAATTTCTTATTCTGAAATTTAATGCGTCATTGATAAATTGCATGATACTCAACATTTTTTGCGACTGTTTGTTACGTTTTACAAATCGAGGTATTGGAAAGTGATAAAAACGTTTATCAATATAATTTTAACAAATCAAATTGTTATGGTAATATTCCCCAGACCATGTCAAATAACGTTGGAAACGTTATTCACGAGTCACAAACGTTATCACACATTCAACGAACCCGATGGCATTTTGGTGAATTTTGTTGACCGTATTAGGACTGCTTGTTTGAAAGCAAACAACAAAAATTTAGAATTAAAAAACAACAACATACGAATCGCAATAATACAAACAAGCCGGTTTTATACAAGACAACGCTCGGGAGAGAAAATGCTTATAGTTATATACATCGCGAAGTCATAAACTCTCCATACACATTGCGTTATGACACACAGTCGTTCAGTAATTCCCGTGAGATTTCTGCAAATATTACAGATTATGATGTTAAATCGTGTTGCCAACTTTCAATGTATTTATTGTAAGCCATTTCTTTTGTGTAGAAATAACGAATCTCCTATTCAACAAAATGCAATTTTTTGTGTGGTACATGTACTGCAGTCACCTATTTTTGTTATGTTTTCCCTATAATTTATTTAAACCTGACAGAATACGATCAATGTCATGATATAAATAAAATACGTACATATGCATAATCTAAAGCTATACTGACATCGTAACCCCCCTTGCAAATTTTAAATATTTATTTACATGTACACGACAAAAATTGCTTTCGAGGCCCTCCGAATCCATAATAAATGTGCATATACATGTACATGTACAATGTATATGCATATCTCTGTTGTGTCTATAAATGATGATTTCAGGGTTTCAAATTAGATCATACGCCGACAGATTTGTCACATATTTAGGCCCTATCTCTAGGCCTAGGTGTCGTACGTTTGTATTCTTGTACGTACAGTATGGATCATGGGTGTTGTAATGTAATTTTCTTTTATCTAAAACACTTTTCTGGCCGGACATGACCTTTACTGATGTTTTGATTAAAACGACTCAGAGTGTACGCGGTAGTTACATGTCGTTAAGACTCACACATGACTGTATCGTATTGTTAAAAACTACCAGGAACTAAAAATTACCAAGGGGGCGAGGAATGCGGGTGTTTTAAAATATTCGAGTTTCCCAAAATTTGTAAATTGAGCATAGGTTAGCATTCTCTGAATGAGCACAGGGGCTCGTCACGAAATATTTGTCTTATTAAAATTTGACATCATCTATTCTATATTTACAAGTGTAAATATAAAATAGAGAGGGTCAATTCGTGACGAGCCCCTGTGGAATGAGCGTTAAAAATGTAAAAATCATTCTGATCTACATCACTTTGTTGCAACTAGATCTGGCAACATAATTTTTCCATCTATTGTGACGTCATGTCAGTGTTCATGTGACGTAGGCTATGGATTTAGTAAGCTCCATAGTAAAGTTAGGATTTTTCTAACTTCAAGCCTGATCGATAAAGCTTACGGCAATCAATGAAAGTGGTTTTTAGCTATTTGAAGCTTTAATGTTTTAAACTGTTTTTCTAAAACCACCCTGTAATATTTCTTGAAATGGTAATTTAGTAATGTAAATGATTAACGGAACATATTTGCAAAGATGGGAATTTTAGACACCATTTTCCAATAAGCGTTTTTTCAAGGTTTTTAACCTAGAGGGGATCATTGGGCTCTCAAATTATCCGATACCCTATCTACTTCTTATGTCAAATGATTGCTGGAGTGTAAAGGTAACATATTGAAATGGTTAAGAAATCTAAAGGTTTTTGAAAACACAATTTTCCGGATATGGTAGGCTATGATTAGTCAAAATTTGACTACTCGTGCATTTTTATCACCTTGGAAACAAGAACATGGTTCAATAGATGAAAAATTATTGAAAACAGTCAAATGCAATACATTTTCTTCAATTCACATGAAAGAAACATATTTCTATCGTTTAAATAAAGACAGTGCCTTAAAATGTATGTATGTTAACACTGCTTGTTTTAAAGTGATGTGTTCTATTTTTAGAAGTGGCTGTACTCTGAGAAAGGCCGCTAAACATATTTTTCTTCGGGAATTTGGTCAATATGCATCCTCAACAAAATACATGCAAATTTTGATAGAAATCTGTAGGTTTTTCAATACTAAGATATGGTATGGGGAATTGCCTTAAATAATTTGTATGATAACAGTTATAATATCTACGTCGACCATAGCTGCAGAACTGTAGCTCTCTGAAAAAAATATTTTGACATAACAGAGAGCTACAGAGCCACCCCTTATAAAAACCTTCGATTTACGGCGCACAAAAAGTTGTGCACGGTTGAGGCCTTATATCGTTGTATTCTTGAGTTGCTGTTTCATATATTTAATATCAAAAAATTCTTAACATATATTTTCCTACTATACTTGTGTCTAAACATACCTTCAAATATTCATTAAAGCCCCATACGACCTGAAAACTCCCAGCTTCAAATGATTTCGTTTGTTGACGTAGCCGTGTTAGGTAGCCGGGTCAATTCGTACCCTGTTGTTGTTGGTATATATTCATAAAATTCGTTATATGTTATGTATTCGCTCTTCATTTATCATCAATACGAATAATTTATAGAAATTAAAAAAATAGAAGTTTTTCTAAAGGTAGAATAAGCTCTTGATTCATGAAAATGCTACTAAAGTCCTTAACACTCGTGTGGCAGGGATGGAGACCGGACCAGACTAATGAAAGCCGCATTGCCGTGAGTTAGAATAATTATTATTTAAAGGCTGGGATGATACATTATTTGACTTATTTAACTGGGATGATACATTATTTGAAATATTTAGCTAAAATATTTGTGGGGATATTAGTTCACATCAAGACATTATTGTGCAAGTATGGAAATTAACCAGGATTCGAATTGACCCGGCTACCTAACATGGCTACGTCAATAAACGAAATCATTTGAAGCTGGGAATTTTCAGGTCGTAAGGGGCTTTAATGAATATTTGAAGGTATGTTTAGACACAAGTATAGTAGGAAAATATGTTAATAATTTTTTTATATTAAATATATGAAGCAGCAACTCAAGAATACAACGATATAAGGCCTCAACCGTGCGCAACTTTTTGTGTGCCGTCGACACCCCCTTTCTTATTGCGTAACATACGCTATATGTGCTTACCTTTCGGATCAAAGACCCGATAATTGTCCTGTTTATTTCGTCTTTAGCTGCCAAATTTCGCTTTTTAGCAGACGATACTGAGGTAATGTTTTCAACAGAAGAATTTCATACTTGGGCTATGAAGGATTTTTTAGCTACAGATGAAAAATATTACAGTGTCCCAGTTACCTCGATGTCCCAGTTACCCCAATTTCCCCTAAATTGAATAACGTTAATCCTTACCATCAACAACTCTCTAGTATTTTGTCGACCAAGGGTTTTGGTTTGTTTTGTTTTTTTATCTTTCTTTTTGTTGTTGTAGTAGTTGTTTTTGTTTCATGGCAACAATTTCAGAATGTTGAACCCGATGCATGGAATTCACATTGCCTTATAGCATTCTCTCACCAGAGGGCGCGCTACGCAAGCTTCTCTTTCACTTTGTTGTGGAGTGTAGCGTATCGCCCAATCTCTCACCAGAGGGCGTATTACGCTGCGCTACAACACCTCTGTCAACGTCTAAATGTCAAGATTCTTGGCAAACTTACCTATACCTATAGCATCATGGATAATAATTTTATAGGTTTAAGTTTTATGCTTTAAATCTTAAAGTAGGTTCACAAAAACAACGAACTCCATGATTATACTAGTATTATTGAATAAATGAATATTTATATAAACCTTCTAATTCGCTCAGGTGTCTCATATTTACCATCTTCTGATTTTAAAAAATTCAGAGAAGTGTTTGATTTGCTCAGATATTATCATTACAGTTCGATATGCTAAGTTAGTTTTTGTACATTTTGATATAACTTTTTAGACGTTGACAGAGGTATTAGTGGAACGATAACTCTGGGTAGAGATTGCGTATCGCCCTCTGGTGAGAGATTGTGCCTTATAGTCTGGTCCCTGCCCCCGCCACTCCTTGATCACTCGTTTTGGTGTGAGTGATCAAGGAGTGGCGGGGGCGGGGACCAGCCTTATCTAGTTATCTATATTCGTTTATGAATAATGTTGGGTTTTGTATGTACATATCATCAGTTTTACAATACCTGCCTCAATCTGATGAAAAAGTGTGGCGATCTCTAAATCCTGCTGCCGTGGGTCAAACCCGGCCATCTCGCACTTGCCCTGATAATTAAGTGTAATTTTTTTGATTGACCTGATGGCAATAATTCTATCTACGCTACCGTAAATATTTTAAGTATATTACAAAAGTATGACATTTTAAGAATTTTTCTGATTAAATATATACAGGGTGTTTCATGATATGTTACATTTTTAACTTTAAATATATTTGTTAAAAAAGTTCGGGAAATTATTGCGTCATTAATAGGGCTATGCGGTGCACCGACAATTTCGGTGCACCGCGATTCATACCATTCGATTCGATGCACCGATTACAAATTCCGGATTTCGGTTCGGTTCGGTTTAGATTTTACATACACCAAAACAACAAATATGGCGTCCAAGTGATGTGCAGAACATGTGGGTTTTATATGCAACAGAGATTAAATCATTACTGTGTTGAAAGTTAGCATTTTCACTACTCAGATACCAACAGAATATGGTCAGTAAGATCATTGCAGTTTATCTTTACATGTCATTTAGCATTTCTGTCAGTGGTGGAGTGAAATCAACACCGTAGGTAATGACACAGATTTGACACTTAATATGAGAGAAGTAAATCAATAAAGGAAAGATTTTAAAAGACTCTCAATTGAAAGAATTGTTGAATTTTTACATATCAATGAAAACAATATCATATACATTTTAGATTCATTATAGATTTGTTCAATAATCCAAAACTTATGCAGCACATTAATGTAACAAATTTTAATAGACTGTCAAAGTTTTCTTTTTTCTATCAAAGTTATAAAATGTCATTATAAATAGATATGATGTTTACAAATGACGACATAAAGTTATATAACTTGAATAAAATAAAATCAAATATGCTACTCATTAAAATTGTTAATTTTTGTGCTGTCAGTAGATAAATTGGACCTAACATGAACCGAATCGAAAATAACCGAACCGTGCTGTTCTGAATCGAAACCGAACCGAATCGAGCTAACCCTGAATCGTCCCAGCCCTAGTCATTAAACTTAATTGTGACATGACCGATGATGTCACAATTTTAATGCCTTTCAAAATGGATTTAACCGATCAACAGAAGGTGCATTCTCCATTAAAGTGTTAAATTGCGTATTTTATGTGTTCGCGGCCCTCAAAAATACATTTAATGCTTTAGTTGATAAAATCGTATATTTTACACATGTATTCAGTATGTATCAAAATCCTAATATGATTATAGTAACATAATTATGCATTGCTCCGAGTACTACACTCATAAGATGTGAATATTTTAACGAAAAAAATGTTCTGAAACTGGTGTCCGTTGGATTGCGAACAGATACGTTACCGATTTTTAAACCTCTACAAAAATGATCTGACAGCATTCTTTTAAATTTTTCATATCAATGTAAATAGCATATTTATTAGATATAAGAATAAGCTTAAAGTTTTTGCATCATGAAAAAGGGATATGATAAATAATCCAGATTAAAGACTAAAAATCAGCATTTGGACTCGCGGTTTGCAACAGATACGTTACCGCCTATCCAGCTTCCGAAGAAGGGTACAACAAAATTTATTGCATGAAGTTGTTGAATTATGCAGGTATGTGTATTTTACACCGACTCTATTCTATATGATAGATAATGAATGATTTTTTTTAAAGGAAAACATGATTAATCAACAGATACGTTACAAACAGATACGTTACCATCGTTCTTTTCATGGCTGTAATACGGATATTTAGAGTTCGTTTTCATTCTGAACTTCAACTTAGTTACAGTATGTTGTATCCGGTTCAACAAATGATGATGCAAACATGATTTTAAAACTTTGTAACTCAACAGACGGGCAGATGGTAAATATAGAATTATTTTCATGAATTTTCTGAAAATTCATCTTTGTAAAAGCAATGAATATGACAAATTTTATTTTTATTATGAATATTGTTAATATGTTTTACGGTGTGACCGTGTTTGAGGGCAAAGCAAAAAAGTTTTGGCATTAGTATCTATATCCAAAACAGGACAAAAACAACCCGAAGTTAGCACGCGGACGGAGCTGTATCAAAGCATCCTAATTTTGGACATTTGATCCACCTATATATTGAACACGGGAAATATAACGCAAATTGATGTAAACAGAACATTGTGACGTCATATTCAGCGTCGTTATTTAGCAAATTTACAAACACAGCGTTTGAACCACAACAAAAAACATGGCGTTAATCGTGGAGTGATTATATATGATTAAGAAAATAAGATTCACATGCTTTTACGGATTTTATGTGTAACATCTCAGAACGACGTGAACTAGAGTAGACGAGATTCAAAATGGAGGAATACATGTCCACGCGCTAATATTCGAATCGACGCCATTGGTACCAAACTTTTCAAGTTCCATAGGTATGGTTTAATTTTTCATTATTTTCCTATATTTTCCTTTTAAACATGTATGTACGTGTTACCTATAGGGAGAGCTCCGCTCTCACGGCCCTTCGGGCCGTGAGAGGGCTTCGCCCTCTATAAAGAATATTAAGATGGTAGAATGTCATTTGGTACATTGCAAGCACCTAATATGTTTTACGGCGTGACCGTGTTTGAGGGCGAAGCAAACAAATTTTGGCATTGGTATCTATATCCAAAACAGAACAAAGACAACCCGAAGTTAGCACGAGGACGGAACTGTATCAAAGCATCCTAATTTTGGATATTTGATCCGCCTACATATTGAACGCGGGAAATATAACGCAATTGATGTAAACAGTACATTGTGACGTCATATTCACCGTCGTTTGAACCACAACATCAAACATGGCGTTAATCGTGTAGTGATTATATATGATTAAGAAAATAAGATTTACATGCTTTTACGAATTTTATGTAACATCTCAGAACGACGTGAACTAGGGTAGACGAGATTCAAAATGGAGAAATACATGTCCACGCGATAATATTCGAATCGACGCCATTAGTACCAAAATTTTCAAGTTCCATAGGTGAAATGTCTTCTACAGACATTAATATAACGGACACCTAGTCCAAACACCAACATATAGCCATGCCGTGATCTCAACTCGTTTATTCCGTTCTAAAACACAACACTAAAAATAGAACACGTATGGTCAACCTGACAATATCCGGATTATTCAAATACATTACATCCTCCTCCTTAAGGTAAAGAATAAATCATTCACCAATATAGTTACACATTAACTTGAAAAAAAAAAAATTGTGAATGTCAATTCTGCAAAATTTAAATGTCTTATTGAATTAACATTTTCAAAATCATATGCTTGTTATGATACCTTCATATACATAAATTCATGAAATAATACTACAAACTGCATGAACATCATGACCATTGTTACAAAGTTATTTCACATATTCGGAAAGGTAGGTAGGTGGTTTAGTAACCCTTCCAGATCTGGTAACGTTTCCGGACGAAATAGAATTTTCTGGTTTGGAACGCACACTGATATTCATGGATACATTACCGGATTTCACATTATCACTCACACTTGGAACATAATCGTTCATTTGTTCCATTTCCGGTTGTTCGAATTCCGATGTTTCCACTTCCGGTGGTGAAATATGGAATCTTGTTTCGTTGCTTTTCAACATCTGACTCCTGTTTCTTCTTACTGTGTTCCCTTGCTGATTTAAAACGTTGTACGAACGGTTTCCGAAGTCCTTTTGAACTACAGCTGGTTCCTACTGACGATTGTCTGGATTCTGTATACGGATAACTTCTTTATCCTCAACATGCGGTAATTTTGCACACTTTCGGTCATGGAAATATTTCTGTTTCATCTGCCTAAGTTGAAGTTTGGATTGTGGAGACGTCAGTGAATTTGGTTCCAACCACACTTTGGTTGTTGGTAGTTTTGAACGAAGAGTCCTGTTCATCAATAACTGTGCAGGCGACAGGTCAACTCCATCAATAGGCGAGTTTCTGTATTCCAGAAGAGCAATATTTGGGTCACCATTACTCTCTTCTGCCTTTTTCAGTAAGTTTTTTACGGTTTGAATACAGCGTTCCGCTTGACCATTTGAACGTGGATAGTGGGGACTGGAGGTTTTGTGCGTGAACTCCCATTCAGATGCAAACTGTTTGAATTCATGACAACTGAATTGTGGTCCGTTGTCCGTAAATAGCTCTAAGGGTATGCCTTGTCTTGAAAACACTGTTTTGCACGCAGCAATAGTGGAACATGCTCTCAAATTTGGTAGAGGTATAATCTCTGGATATTTCGAGTAATAGTCCACAAACAACACATAGTCTTTGCCCTTGAAATGAAATATATCAGCTCCAACTTTGGTCCAAGGAGTAGAGGGTATCTCATGAGGTATGAGTGATTGCTTTGTGTTTGATTTGCGAAATGAGTTGCACACTCCACACGACTTAATCAACTGCTCTAAGTCATAGTTCATGTTTGGCCAAAATATGATATTTCTGGCTCTCTGCTTGGTTTTGACTATACCCAGGTGAATTTCATGTAACTTCCTCAACATTTGGTGACGTAGTAACTTGGGAATCATCACTGCTGGCCCCTTGTACAGTAAACCATTTAGAACTGTTATTTCATCTCTGTAGTTCCAAAATATTCTTATATCTGCTGGAACTTGTACCCGAGATTCTGGCCATCCCAGTCGCACTATGTCGGCCAATGCCTGAAACTGTTCATCAGACTCAGTTGCGTCCTTCAGCTCCTGAAGTTTTCCTTCCGTCATAGGAAGCTCCTGCTCAATGAAATTGATGTCTATGTCCTCATCAACCAGTGATTCTGTACACTCTTGTAAGTAAGCCCTGCTTAACGCATCGGAAATGAACATTTCCTTTCCCGGAACGTATTCTAAAGTAACGTCGTAACGTTGTAAACGCATAAGCATCCTCTGTAGTCTATGAGTAGCTTGATATAGTGGTTTGCGATGAATCGCTAGCAAAGGTTTGTGATCTGTTTCTATGGTAACTGAACGTCCATAGATGTAGTGGTGAAATTTTTCACATCCATAGATAACTGCGAGCATCTCTCGTTCTATCTGTGCATACCTCTGCTGAGTCTCTGTCAGTGCTCGTGAAGCGTATGCGACGGGCTGTCCGTTCTGCAATAATACTGCACCCAATCCTTTGGAACTTGCATCCACAGAAATGGTGACTTCCTTTTGAAGATCATAAATGCGAAGAACTGGTGCTTGCGTTAATAAGTTTTTTAGTTTCGCAAAACTGTCAATTTGCTGTTTGTCCCAGTGCCACAAAACGTCACTTTTCGTAAGCAATCGGAGAGGTTCAGAAATCTCTGCTAGGTTTGGTATGAATTTCGACACATATTGCACTAGTCCAAGAAATCGTCGCACACTTTGAACATCTGTCGGTTCTGGCATGTTTACAATAGCACGAACCTTTTCCGGATCAACCTTGAGTCCATCTCTCCTTATGACGTGACCAACGTATTTCACTTCAGGTACTCTGAGTTCTACTTTATCCTTATTGAGCTTGAGCCCAATTTGACGACATCGCTCCAGCATACGAACGAGATTTTCATCATGCTCCGAGACGTTTTCTCCATGAACAAGGATATCGTCTACTAGACACTCAACACCAGGTAAGTCTTTAAAAAACTCCTGTAATCGTTTCGAGAACACTTCTGACGCTGAAGTTATTCCAAACGGAAGTCGTAGATATCGGTATCTACCAAATGGTGTGTTAAAAGTGAGTGCCTTTGAACTTGCTTCGTCTAGTTCAATATGCCAAAAACCATGCGTAGCATCAAATCTTGAGAACACTTTAGCATTTGGTAGTCGTTCAATGATTTCCTCCACAGTTACTAAGTGGTAATGTTCTCGCTTTATGTGCGGATTCAAGTCTTTTGGATCCAAGCATATACGAATTTTCCCTGGTTTCCGTACTGTTACCATACTGTGAACCCAATCCGTAGGACCATCCTGTTTTGCGATCACGCCCAATTTTTCCATGCGTTGAAGTTCATCACGTACAGAACTGTGTAACGCTGCCGGCACTTTCCTTGGTGGGTGTATCACTGGCGTTGAATTCGGATCAATTTCAATGTGATATTTTCCTGGTAGATGTCCTAGTCCATTGAAAACATCCTGATACTGTTGCAGTAGTTTGTCCTTTGTTACACAAACATCCGCACTTTCTATGGAATCTGCTGGTATGTGTTGGATTAATCCTAGGCGTGCACATGATTCTTTGCCAAGTATCGGTGTACTTCCTTTTGCAGTGATGTAAAACGGAAGTGTACGTTCCACTTTACGGATTCGGCATCTGATATCAATCTTCCCATCTGGGTTCATGACTTCACCATTGTAAGTGTACAGGTTCACTTTTACTTTTCGTAAATGCTTCGGAGAGATGTGTAGTTCTTTGAACACATTCCTTGGTATTATATTCGCCTGAGCTCCTGTGTCCAGCTTGAATGTAACCGGTACTTTGTTAATGTTCACTGTCTCCGTCCATGGTACCTCTTCCTGAATAGTGTCCACATTCACTATGCCCAAGTATAGGTCATGTGATTCCTCTTCCACGTAATGCACAGATTTTGGTGTCTTATTACAGTATTTTGCAAAATGGTTATGGCCTTTGCATTTGTAACAATTCTTGTTGTACGCAAAACATTTCCCTTTCTCATGTTGTTTTCCACACTTACTACACGCATTCAGTTTGTTAGTGTTTGAGTGAACGTGAGCTGTTTGTTTTCTGGTACTACCGCGGTTCTGTAGTTTTTCAGGTTTTCTAGTTACAACATGAGCAGCTACAGCAGTTGATGGTTCTTTGTGTAAACTTTTCAATTGCTGTTCGGAAACTTCAGAAGCACGGCAAATGTCTAAACACTTAGTTAATGATAAATCTGCTTCCCGTAGTAGCCTGGCTCTGCGTGCTTCACTCGAAATACCACACACTATCCTGTCTTTAATCAACGAGTCTTTCAAATCACCAAACTCGCATTGTATGGCTTTGTTTTTTAAGTCAGTGACATAATTATCGATTGTTTCATGACTTTCTTGATTTCGTGTGAAAAATAAATGGCGTACATACGTTAAGTTCTTACGTGGTTCAACGTAGTCTTGAAAGTTTTTGAACACTACCTCTAGTTTTTCAGCATCCTCCTCAGGAATGTTGAATGTGTTGTAAATACGTCTCGCTTCGACACCAGCAACATGTAAAAAGGTAGCAACCTTCACTTTTCCCGCCTTTTCGTCGATCCCCGAGGCTACCAAGTATAGGCGAAATCCTTGCAGCCACTCTTTCCAATTTTCAGCTAAATTCCTTTCAAAACTTAAGTGCGACGGCGGTTTTAACTGATCCATTGTTTTGGTACGTCAAAGTTTTCTTCTGACACCATGAAATGTCTTCTACAGACATTAATATAACGGACACCTAGTCCAAACACCAACATATAGCCATGCCGTGATCTCAACTCGTTTATTCCGTTCTAAAACACAACACTAAAAATAGAACACGTATGGTCAACCTGACAATATCCGGATTATTCAAATACATTACAATAGGTATGGTATAGTTTTTCATTATTTTTCTATATTTTCCTTTTAAACATGTATATACGTGTTACCTATAGGGAGAGCTCCGCTCTCACGGCCCTTCGGGCCGTGAGAGGGCTTCGCCCTCTATTATTGATGGTATCGTATCTGTTCGTAGAGGTAACGTATCTGTTTAGATATTTAAATTTAGTTTCTCGTTGGATTTAGTGCTAATATGTTTTACGACGTGACCGTGTTTGAGGGCGAAGCAAAAAAGTGCTGGCATTAGTATCTATATCCAAAACAGGATGAAAACAACTCGAAGTTAGCACGCGGACGAGCTGTATCAAAGCATCCTAATTTTGGACATTTGATCCGCCTATATATTGAACGCGGGAAATATAACGCAATTGATGTAAACAGTACATTGTGACGTCATATTCAGCGTCGTTATTTAGCAAATTTACAAACATAGCGTTTGAACCACAACAAAAAAACATGGCGTTAATCGTGGAGTGATTATATATGATTAAGAAAATAAGATTTACATGCTTTTACGGATTTTATGTAACATCTCAGAACGACGTGAACTATGGTAGACGAGATTCAAAATGGAGGAATACATGTCCACGCGCTAATATTCGAATCGACGCCATTGGTACCAAACTTTTCAAGTTCCATAGGTATGGTTTAATTTTTCATTATTTTCTTATATTTTCCTTTTAAACATGTATATACGTGTTACCTATAGGGAGACCTCCGCTCTCACGGCCATTCGGGCTGTGAGAGGGCTTCGCCCTCTAATATGTATACGGTGTGGCCGTTGGACCGAGCGAAGCATGTACGTAAATCCGTGTCTCGAGTGGTAATCATAATTCCGTTAAGTACGGTAGATTATGATTCATTTATAAATATATATTTTGAATGAAATTTCCTTGCGCTAAACACCCCGTAACATCTCAATATTAAAGGAGTTTATATGGGGACAACAGTTTTACATGATCCGCCTATTCATTGAACGCGGGAAATAAAACGCAAGGCGACGTAAACTGTGCATTGTGACGTCACATTTAGCCTAGACTTTTTTCTCTTTTTCAAAGCAAACATATTATAAACAACAATAATACATTCCGTATGCAATGAAAAAGGCCGTTAAAGCTAAACAAAATTAACCAATAAATTCAAAATGGTAAAAAAGTAACCGTAATTTTATCGTATATTCTTATTCAAAGAAACTCATGAACTCGTTCATCTATTTAGTCGTATTACGGTTTTATATGTATTTATTTGCTAAAACCTGTTACAATGATAATGATACTATTCACTTTCAACAAACTGAGTGTTTAAATTACGAATTGCACGTTAGAGTCTTCTATTATTGGCATTCAAAATAAAACACGAATAACTGTTGAAGCAGGTAATGGAAAAAATAAATGGCGGCGCCCATATGGATCACGAAAATTTCAGTGAACGTATATAGAGATTATCTCTTTTTCTTTTGCTGATTTTTACTTTTTTCTTTTACATACGTGTTACCTTTAGAGCCTTGCTTCGCGGACGGGCCTTCGGCCCGTCCGAGCTTCGCTCGGTATTATTATCAAACACTTGATTAATTCCTCAACATTATTTGTTGTTTTTAATAATTACTATTCATTTCTAACGCATAGAGAGAAAAATACGCTTGAAATTGAATGATTCACTCGAACTTTTCAGAATAGTAAGAAATGGGAAAAACGCTGGCAGAAATCCAGAAGGCGTGCCAGGAAAGAAAGAAGCTTAATATGATCCATCATTTCTTGAGAATGAAAGGAAAAGGGGCAGGGAAAGTAGGGTTCCTGCTCAACTTTTGACGGAGCGGAAACTGATAGCTCGTCGGGAAAAAAACCCAAAAATGTACTGTAAAAATACAGACAGAAAACCATGATATTCATAATTGATGCGATACTGACTTTTCTCGTCTTTGTTCATTAATTTTTATTTGTGTTCAGGTTCATGTTAATATGATTACGGTGTGACCGTTGGGGCGAGCGCAGCATATCTGAATACATTTTCAAAAAATTTATATTGAAAACAAGGAAAACTGATTAGGATTACTGTCTTGCTCTTCTCGCCAATGTAGGAACCAGTTTAGCGGGAAATGCAACGAGCGTGTTGTGACGTAGCCTGGTAGTTGTGACGAGACTGTTTACATTTCTTTAGACAATATTTTAAAAAGAAAAAGAAAGGGGGAAGAATATGATTGTCATCCTTTCCTTTCAAATAAGAAAGGTTTGTAATACTTCAAAGATTTTTTTTATTATTATTTTACGAATCGGACCATCCGCCATTTTGTACGAGGGACTTCTGGGATTGGCGTCAAAAAAAAATTCTTGTTAGAGGTTTGGATTTAGCTCGGATTATTTCCCGCGCTCTAGTCATTAGAGCTCGCAGTACGAGCCAGCGCTCCGCGCTGGCTCGCTGCGCTCGCTATTATTCATGATTGAAAATATGTAAATAAACTCTCATTTCAATGGTTGTACATCTTTTGTCATTTATTTAACGGTAGATGGGAGATATCCTTCAAATAAGTAGATTACTTTTTAGAATCAAGATACAGTGTACACTACATTTGATATCGAAATAAATGAGTGGAAAAAATAAAATAAAAACAAATTCAAACTCTGTTCATCCATTTCTGTAAGAAATAATGCATTGTTTGAATCTAAAGTACACAAGATCTCCTTCCTTTTATTTTATATCCTTCTGAAACAGATACGTTACTGTTGCACACTTATGTATAATAGGTATTTGAGAAGTTAGTGGCCAAATATCTTTCCCATTCAAATGTTATACTGACAGTGTACTATCTACGTCATGATTTGAAATACATTTAAGGTTTCTGGAGGTCACTTATTTTGAACTATCGTAATTGGAATATGATGCATCAAGAAAAAATAGCTTGCCAATTTTCTCCTCATATTTGATATTTGTATTTTCAGGTGAAATATAATGCTTAGGTATTGACATGCATATGTAAGCAAATCTATATTTATACACATACTTGAAAAATTAATAACTTTTCCATTGGCCTTAATATAGGGACTGGTTCACGATTTTTGATAAAAATATTTTTCATTTTTGATCTTAAACATTAGAAATATAGCTCATTTAATGTTGACAGCCAAAATTTTGACCTTCTGAATGCAAGAATAAAAGTAATATTTTAGCCTTAAATATGTGTTATGTAAACAAAGACTCGAGTCTTTTTATGTAAACAAACAAGTGAAATATTGATTTTGCAAGATAATGCATCTTAATTTTGCATAGTAACAAATTTTAACTTTTAGATGACATATTTCACCCCAAAAATGCTTGAAATGTGAAAGATAATAATACTAAGATCGATATCCATTTCTTTTGAAAATTTCGTAAACAATAGAATACCGCAATCTTTGTTTACAAAACAAATAATAAACTCTCTAAAATGAGATTCTGTGATGATGTATCACCTTAATTTTCATGTGAAATCTTTCAAACACATTAGACAGTAGATTTTGATCATTAAAAGTGAAAAACAAAATTTTGGGTAAAATCGTGAGTCAGTCCCTTTAATAGATATTGAATGTCTGGACAGATTAAAACCCTACCCCCATCACGTTTCTGTTGTTTTTATTGTCTGGACTTGGTTATTTGACGTAACTTATCTCGACAAAGAGTAGCAGTAAAAATTTCCCATTCATACCGAAATGATCTCAAGATATTCATTTTTTTTTTTTTAAATATGAAAGAACGCTGTAACCAAAATTTTATTTTTCATTAGTTTCAAAATGGAATTTTACACTTTAGTGGAGAATGCACCAGAAGGCTGAAATTGTAAAACTCTATTACCAATATAAATCACCAAAAATCGTTCAGAAGTTAATGAAGGAAAATATGCCAAAGGAGAAGAAGCTCTCTAGAATGTTCATCAGGAGGTTAGTGACAAAGTTTGAGAAGACAAGGACAGTATGTGATACAAGACATGGCAACCCGGGAAGACCAAGGACTTCAAGAACCAATGACTTTATCAGTGAAGTGAAGACTTTAATAGTTACAGAAACTCCTCAGAAAAGTGTCAGACAGATGTTTACGGAAATTAATGCTGAAAACACAAGTATTTCCAGTGTTTACAGAACTTCGAAATATGACATGAAGTTGACACCTTACAAGCTTTCAGTAATGCAGCACCTCAAGGAATCAGATATCCAACACCGACTTGAATTCGCAAGGTGGTCACTTCAGCAAGGAAATGACATTTTCCAGAAAATTTGAGTTTTCGGATGAGGCACATTTTTACTTAGACTGTGAAGTGAATAAGCAAAATGTGCGATACTGGTCAACAGAAAAACCAGAATTTCACCAAGAAAAACCTCTTCATTCACAAAAGGTGACAGTATGGGCTGCATTGAGTAGTCAGGGAGTCATTGGACCCTTCTTTTTTGAAGAAAATGGTGAAACAGCAACAGTAAACTCAGAACCCTACCTCCACTTATTGAGAATCAAATTTCTCCCTATCTTGCGAAGAAAATATGGAGATCTACAGACTGTTTGGTTTCAACAGGACGGAGCTGCACCTCACACTTCTTTTTGCTGTTTTACACTGGTTAGAGGAAACATTTGTGAACAGATTGATATCATACAGAACACAAAGAGTATGGCCTCCGCATTCACCGGATCTAAACCCATTGGACTTTTTTCTATGGGGAGTCTTAAAAGATAGGGTATACAGCCCAAAACCACAAACACTGAACGAACTCAAAAGGAACATTAAATTTCATATAAGGAATGTCTCGGTAGAAATGTGTGACAATGTTGTGAAAAATTTCCAAAAACGGCTTTCACTTGTTGTTGGAAGAGACGATGGTCATATAGAACATTTTTAAAATGTAAAATTTGACGTTATGAGATTGAACATGATAAAAATGACGTAATTCAGAAATTTGATAAATTTCAGTTGATGATTCAAATGTCCTCTTAAATTTGAAAGTTAGGTTCAACATTAATCACAATGAATCTAATGGATACATGTAGTTATATGATATAAACTTTTTTTATTTATCTATTTCCTGTGTTTGTTCAATTATAGATTCAAAACGTAACATATATTATGAAACACCCTGCGTCTTTCTTTCACGAAATAATAATAAATGATATGCATTTTAATGCATAATCATGAATTCATAATTTTCAAACCCGAGGCACAGGGGCTTGGCACGAAATTTTTGTCTTGACGTCGCGCACGCTGTTGGTGTCAAAACGTATTTCATAGCATTACGGTAGCATTTACGCTGTTTTATATGAATAAAAACACTTTATTCTACGAAAGTTGCATATCATTCTGACGACAATTTTACATTCTATCCATTCGATATCAATTCATCTGATTAAAATGCGAATTATTAAAATGTATTAGCTTGGATATACTGATATTTACGTAAATATTGCATGTAGACAGGTAACGACGGTGTCGCACACACTTTACAAAAATGTCAATAGCTTTCTTAAAACTAGTGATACAAACATTAAATTTTGCAGAATAATTAGGATGGTGATGTTGATAATATAAGTTATTAAAATTATGATGTCATTTAATATGTACGCTGTGGACGCTGATTCACAATACAAGAATGGAGGTGTAGATAAGCCTTAACGTTAGGAAAATAGACCATGTCCATGACACATTTTGTAAGTACATTTGGGTATTTGAGAGAATTCTGAATTATTTATTCAAAATTTGAATTAATATTTGGATAAGTGATTTTAATATGAAAATAACTATACTTAAGAAACGGTGAATATTGTATTATAGGTGTTTGATATGTGGGTTATTCATTGCGGTTATGCTCATTAGATTATGTGTCACAACGTCTTAAGTCACAATTTGAAAATGTCTGTTAACAGAGTTTTTTGGTTATATTGAGTTAACGGTCTGTGTTAAAATAAAAACGATTTTAGAAATAGGTTTTTATATTATTTTTAAATATATTTTTGAACAAAATTTTAACATGACATGTAGTTTATTGTAAAAGTTGAAATAGTATCGAATGTATAGCTATGTGTCACAATGATAATTTGACGTTCAAAACGTCACAGATAATTAAGATATTTATTGAATCAAAGTAATTTTAGAATGCATTTTTAGAAAAGTGCACCTTTTGAATATCGTTTACGGAATGTGCAAATCAAAATTTCATCATAACAAAAAATTTGAGTTGATTCTGTTAAAATTTGTTTGTTTTTGAGACAATCTACGGAGTCAACACTGAATGTCACACCTTGCCGTAATCGTATTATGTTAATTGAAATTGAATAACTCTTTCAAAATCAATCATCCGTATAGATTGATATTAAGAAAAATTAAGAAATTTTATGATTTTTAATGAATGTGCATCTCTTGAAAAAGTGTTTTCTTTAATTTAAAATATATGCAGTCTAATAATTACAAAATTCCAACAAAAAATGAATGTCAACACGTTTTGTCACAGACATAAAAACATGACCGTTTTGACGTTACGATGAACATGTGCATGTAATTACACCTTAATACACGTATATCAAAAGAAATATCGGTTTTATAACTACACAATGCAGCATTGTTGTGATACAGTTAATACAATTATACAACATAATGATATTTAACATTGAATTTAAAAATATATTTGTATTTAGATAAACTCAAAGAGTTTTATAATGCATTGGTTATGTATACAAGTACATTTTCGTGTTACATTTTCATATTACAGGAGACACAATCACATGTACATTGACAGCTTCTGATCGGATACGATTGAGTAAAGAGTAAAGAATAAATAAGAGAGATTGCAACAAACAAAATAATGAAGAATGTAGGCAAAGAGAAAACCATTAAAACACACACACACACACACACACACACACACACACACAAAACTCCGCAAATGACAGTGGATCCAAACACCATTGCCCAATTCCAGGTACAAGTGCTCAACAACAAATGTTGTCTTAGAATGGGAACACACACAGCTTCTGATCGGAGACGATTCAAGACAGTAGGACAGATTTAGACCAAGTGCAGGTAGGTTGCGTCTTTTATTTACCTTCAGTGTGTGTAAAATAAAATAGAAATGAACTGACGGAGTTTTTGTTCACTTGAGAGATTTCTGTTGTAGGATTTTAATGAAGACTCGCACCGGTACCCTGACATGAACATGTAAATTTTTCGAGCCTCGAAACCAGCTTCGCTTATAATCATGCCGAGTCATAGCCGTGATGGAAGTTGCTAGGAAACAACAGGTTAACTTATCATGAAGTAAATACATGTAGGCTTATAACTCTACCTACATGTTTTCGCTTCCAATATCATAGAACTTTATTTTATAAATTCGCCATGCAGAACTGAGAAGTTGCAGACGGTATTTAAAACTGTATAAAATGAAACAACAGAACGATATATGTTTAATGTTTCTCTTTTATAAATTGATGAAATTCTTGTTTGTTTACAAAATAAACTGTATAAATATCCTGCTGCGTTTATTTCTGTTATGATGTCATTGCAGTGGCGGATCCAAGGTTTACGAAAGGGTGTACACGTGTGAAAGACAAGTATTAGCCAAAATGCTTAGCCATTTTGGGTGCCAATCTGGAATTTTACTCACACTATTTCTATTATTTAAATTTGTGGCGAGAGGGGGGGGGGTGTTTAAATTCCCCACTGCATTGCATAAGCAAGAAGCCAGGTGAAAATACAGGAACTGACTTTTGAAGCGGTAATTGTATTCATACGCAAGAACAAACTGACCACATGACCAAATTCATGTCACACGAAATTGAACATCAATTTCATTAGTACTGTCATATAAGGAAGTGCATTGACAAATGTAAATATATATATTTTTGAACAAAATTTTAACATGACATGTAGTTTATTGTAAAAGTTAAAATGGTATCGAATGTATAGCTATGTGTCACAATGATAATTTGACGTTCAAAACGTCACAGATGATTAAGATATTTATTGAATGAAAGTAATTTAAGAATGCATTTTTAGGAATGTGCACCTTTTGAATATCATTTAAGGAATGTGCAAATCAAAATTTCATCGTAACAAAAAAATTGAGTTGGTTCTGTTAAAATTTATTTGTTTTTGAGACAACCTACGGAGTCAACACTGAATGTCACACCTTGCCGTAATCGTATTATGTTAATTGAAATTGAATAACTCTTTCAAAATCAATCATCCGTAGAGATTGATATTAACAAAAAATTAAGAAATGTTATGATATTTAATGAATGTGCATCTCTTGAAAAAGTGTTTTCTTTAATTTAAAATATATGCAGTCTAATGATCACAAAATTCCAACAAAAAATAAATGTCAACACTTTTTGTCACAGACGTAAAAACAAGACCGTTTTGACGTTACAATGAACATGTGCTTGTAATTACATCTCAATACACGTATATCAAAAGAAATATCGGTTTTATAACTACACAATGCAGCATTGTTGTGATACAGTTAATACAATTATACAACATAATGATATTTAACATTGAATTCAAAAATATATTTGTATTTAGATAAACTCAAAAAGTTTTATAATGCATTGGTTATGTATACAAGTACATTTTCGTGTTATATTTACATATTACAGGAGACACAATCACATGCACATTGACAGCTTCTGATCGGATACAAATGAGTAAAGAATAATTAAGGAGGGGGGATGCAACAAACAAAATAATGAAGAATGTAGGCAAAGAGAAAACCCTTAAAACACACACACACACACACAAAACTCCGCAAATGACAGTGGATCCAAACACCATTGTCCAATTCCAGGTACAAGTGCTCAACAACAAATGTTGTCTTAGAATGGGGACTTCAAATAAAATTATACATACATGTAACCTTGACACATTCTAGCAATATCATTGACATGTAAGAAAATAAAAGAGGACCTAATACAGATCCTTTGAGGGATTATAACATGTAAGTTTGAATTAAATATGTGTTTCTATGCAATATACCATTTCATTTCTGTTTAGATAACTTTAGAACAGTTTTAGCAATTTATCACTAACTCTAAATTTGTATCTTAATAAGAAGCCTATTATGCCATGCATGATTAAATGCCTTTGACAAATCACCATAAACCATGTACATGTAGCAATATTTCCTTTTCGCTTCTAAAAATTACATCCTAATTGCTCTGTTAACTTAGGAATGGACCGGAGTAACTATTTATTTAAGGCCCACGAGATCAAGCTGCATGGACAATTTTCGTTCATGCTAATCATATGAAATAGACAAGTGGGGAGCATCATTCAAGTCCGGAGGCGAAGTTGTTCGTGGAAAATATTTTGTTCAATGCCGGTGTTGTAGCATAGAATTTCCCCCCGGAAAAACGGGCCCGGGATAGACATTCCCCTAGGAAAGTCACATAATTTCCCCCGAGGAAGAATTAACCACCACCACCACCAACCTCCCCAACCCACCCCCTAGGGAAAACCACCCCAGTATAGAATGACAGTACGCTTTTTCCCCATCTTACATTTTAGTTATGTATCCGTTTCCAATTCTAATACTAGAATTCTCTTGCTTATCTAGAACCAGGAATTCTTATTATTTTTTAAAATTTTGAACAGGGTCTTGTGTATCACAATCATCATCTTATGTTTGTTTGTTTTTTTTAAAGGAAATTATTCAAGTCGTGTAGTGGTATATCAAAATTCATTCATACATCTGAAGTCTTTGCTGTTATCTACCAGTATCTAACATCTGAAATAGTGAAGTTGGGAAGAAGTTAATGTCTTTTTAATTTAAAATTTCGAATTTAATTAAACGTATACTTTTATCTATACAGTGCATCTAATTTACTTTTTAGATATTTTAATTGTATATCTTTTAATCGACTTTTTACGAAAACCCCTATTGATATTGACCATCGTTAAAGTATATTGTATTTACTATACGCAATTCAAAGTTTTCAGCGTGTAAACCCAACTTCAACATCTCAAAAAAATTCCTTTATTTTATGAATATCGTAATATTAATGAGCGCATATCTATTTCATTAAACTATAACAATTTAACAGTACATATTTGTTTCTTTTTGTAACTTTTATTTTGTTGATAACATGTACCTCTTTATAGCAATAATAACAAATTTCATTCAATGATTATTATCTTCAATTGCATGAGTTTGCTTCATACTATATTTATTCAAAAGCTTCTACATGAGAAGAAAAATATTCCAGTCGATGAAATCCCGAAACAGGTGGGAAATTCTTATACCAGGGCGGTTTTTCCGCTCAGGGGGAAATTCTATACTGACTTTGTACATGGGGGAAAATTATATGCTGGGGCGCTTTTTTGCCCTATGGGGGAAAGATCTATCCCGGACCCGTTTTTCCGGGGGAAAGTCTATGCTACAACACCGGCACGTAGCATCGTTTTTCAAAAAGGGGGGGGGGGGGGGCAGCCGAAGAAGATTCGTATAAAGTTCTTTAAATGCAAACCAAAAATAAGGGGGGGGGGGGGTAGGGTCCTCATAAGCTAACACTGCCTCATATTTCCCCAGGCAATGAGAGTGGGGATTTATCCTTCATTACATTATGGATAGTAAATTTCACTTAGTCCGCATGCATGCATGTAAGAATTAATTCATACCCAAATCCTCGTAGCATGCTTATATTCAATATTTTATTTTTCTAAATTAACAGAAATTGTATATAGAAAAAATATCTCGGTGTAACGGCGGTTGACGTGCTAGTTGATGGCGCATACAGCTGTACCAAATTACATAATTCTAACTATTCCTTTTTATTGTAATCATTTCAGATTAATTTACAATTGCATGACAAATTACTGAAAATCACAAGATGAACGAAAGCATTTTGAAGGGTTCATTATGGACTTTTCTTTTAAAATACGTAGTATTGTGATAATATATTCCTTTTAGTTTAAAACAGAAAAGTTATGAAGATCACGGAGGAAATATAGATTAATTCTGATTAAGTCGCAAGTTTAGTTTAGCCATTATAATTTACCTAAGTATAATGTCTTAGGAAAAATATCTATTTCGTTTTATACTGCGTTCGCTTCAACTGTCATACCCGTGTCATATCAATTATATATATAAATATATATATTTCATCAAAACTTCTTGTAACGTAAATTATATTATATCGATGTTATGACGTTGCGTTTTTAACGTCATTTTGACTTTACCAAAATTGACACCAATAGCGTGCGCTACGTCTCTCTTAAAATTTGACATCGTCTACTCTATATTTACCATATAGAATAGAGAGGGTCAATTCGTGATGAGCCCCTGTGAATAGACCATGCAAAAATGGATGTACACTACTGCTTAAATAGCCCATGCTAAAATCGATGTACACTCTGCATATAGTCAGGTTCCCGAGACCCCTCTGCATTTATTATAATAATAGGGTCTCGGGAACCTGACTAACTCCGCAAATAATCAAGACTGGTCCTTTAACACCGTGGACCGTCGTGACCATGGTGAAAAGATTCAGTAACGCACGGATTCCAGATTTTTGAAGCGATCGGTCTATTTATTTTTCTCAACAAAAAAATCAACATAAATGAGAGTTTTCTTTGTCTCACACATGAAAGATGAAGATAACGAACAGTGATCAATCTCATAACTCCAATAAGCAATACAATATAGATAGTTGGGCAAACACGGACCCCTGGACACACCAGAGGTGGGATCAGGTGCCTAGGAGGAGTAAGCATCCCCTGTCTACCGGTTACACCCGCCGTGAGCGCACGGAACGCACAGACGTACCAAGAAACAGTATGCCCCATGCATTGAATGAAAGTAGTTACTTTTCTCAAACACTCGTAACGGTAATCGATCACGATACCAGTATAGATAAGGATAGAGATGGGGAATAAATATTAATCTACTAAGGAAACTTCAGTAATGATATATATCCAGATGAATCCGACCTCTTGTGCTTGAAAACATAATAAAACGTACTTTGACTTTTAAAAATTTTCAATACTTTACGTGGCCCTTCATTTTATGAAAAGCCAATTTTTTTCAAACTGGAATGGTCACAATATTTCAACGAATGAACTATTAGAATTAATTACTATAAGCATAAAGAAGGCAAAATGCATTTGAAAACATATGTGTCCTTTAAGTGGCCGCCGCCAGTTAATTAGTGGCGGCCGCCAGTTAAACGAATATTAATTCTATACCATGACACCTATTTACGGAGCGCCAAATTAACATAAACTCAAATAATTGAAGATATCTTGATGCGCGCAACAATTGAATTAAAGATCTCTTCAAATAATTAATGATATCTTCAATTCTGAATTATTGCGTGCATTAATTAAATTGATGATAGCATTAATTCTTCAGCTGAATTGATGCGCGCTTTAATTGAATTAATGATCTCTTTAAATGAATTAATGATATCAACAATTGAATTGATGCGCAATACAATTCAATTGAAGAGAGCAATAATTGATATAATGCGCGCATTAATTCAATTATTGCTCTCTTCATTTGAATTGTAGCGCGCATCAATTCAATTGTTGATATCATTAATTCATTTAAAGAGATCATTCTTTGCCAAACTCTCAGCATTTAGAAGTAGGAATCGCGGGTATTTTGAATATGACCTTAAAAACGAAGATCCCGTGTCGTGGCAGCCGTTGCACCATAAAGAACTATCACTGCTACGGCCCTGAGCGCTAAGCATGGGTCTTAATAGGAGTGCAACGACGGGGCGTATTCAACAGTCAATAAATCAATCAAAATAAGACCAGAGACAATTTTAAAGATAAAGTATAAGTAGATGTCTGAGGTTTACGTACAAGTTCTTGCACTTTATGCAATGATGAATTGTTTAGTTGTGCAAGTCATGTCAATCCTTCCCCTCATTTTTAAAAAGAAATTGTAGAATTTAAAAAAAAATTGCCATAAATTCAAGAATTATTAAGTTATGTGTGGAGTTTTTCAAACATGTTCTTGTGCTAGAATATTAATGTAGTGACATATTTTGACAAAATTTAGCAATTTTAAGAGTACATATGTATATGATATGTTGGATATCGCATTTAAATGCTTATCTAACCGGATAAAAATGTAATATCAATTGGATGAATCATCCAGTGCATGTGCGGTATTCCTGTTCATGACAACGCCGTTATTTTATGGACTTGGTACACTGGTACATCTTCAGGAGAATATGACCCCTATTGATTTTGAGATCACATGGTCAAAGGTCAAGGGTCAAACTGAACATAGGAATATACTGTCTGCTTAATATCTTCAGACCCTTTGCTTGAAAGACATCAAACTTAAATTTGTATGAATCAAGGAATGTAACATATCAGTAATTGGGGATACAACACAAATTGGGGATATCGCGTATATAGCACAAAATGTATTTTAAAAGGCTTCAAAAATTGTTTACAATTTTGATAATGAAAACAACTCAAATTTCTTGCTTTTCTGCCTACAAATTTCCGCCGCTAGGATTCCCGTGTATATACAGGAACGCCCACTGCTGCGGCAGCATAAGACAGTGGCTATAAATAGAATTAAAAAAAAAACAACAACAACCAAACAAACCAACAAAACAGAAGCACTATCAAAATGTCACATGTACCAAGTTTGATCACACGGGTAAACGCATTATCGACTATGCGGGTGTTATTGGACATTCAGTTGAAAGTGGTTTCTCACTGGTAAGTTTATTTGCTCAAAATCATTGTGATTAACATTCTTTTAGGGCATGACAACTGGTTTGCGTTGAACCGTAGATATATTAAAAGTCAAGAAAAATGCGCTGATGTAGTCGATAGTGTTCATGAGTAGTATAACGCCGCTCGATATGGGGTTCAACTGAGTGCAGTTTTGAGTGCGGGCTGATAGGGGGTTCAGCGGAGTGCAGTTTTGAGGGGTATTGAGATGAGTGTAGGGGTCAAGCAGGTGGCCAGCAGGCCACCGGGTGCGGTCAAGCTGGGCCGGTGGCCAGCAGGCCACCTGGTGCGGTCAAGCTGGGGAGGTGGGGAGGTCAAGCTGGGTAGGTGGGGGAAATCTAGGGCGATAGCGTGTGAACGTGTTAATATTCCGTATGTATTCCTTTTTGTTAAATTTTTAAATAAAGAATTAAAGAACAATGGTTGGAACTTTACACATTTATTCAATGAACAAATTTACACGCACATAATTTACTGACTTCGTCTAACAGCTGACAGAAAATAGATAAGCGTCGGGTTTCATTTCTCGGAAACGTGGGTATTTCGTAAACAATGAACTCAGCTATTTGGTAGTTTTATAAAACGAATTCGGTTAAGATTGTAAATAGTTTACACATTTATCAAATCAACAATTTGAATAACAATTTACTAACCACGTGATGAACACCTGGTGTTTTACCGTGATAGAAACTGATTTTCTGAAAACAACCGCCGCGCGTGCAGAACAGCTGCGAGAAAGAAAAACAACAGTAGCGTGTGCAAAAGTATTGCCTCATCACTAAGAAAATAGATCGGGTTAGGTTTCGTTTTCATTTCTCGGAAACGGGGGTATTTCGTAAACAATGAACTCAGCTATTTGGAAGTTTTATAAAACACAATTTCACACGGAGTTAAAGTGTATCGAGAGGCGGGACTAACCAGGTGCAAAGTTGCAGGTGTCAGGTGTGTGGGCGGGTCAAGCTGGACAGGTGGGAAAGTGTGCTCGTGTTAGAGGGATATAAAAACGCGATGCAGCCGTGACATTGTCACTTTTCAGCATCATGTCTGAGCAAACTCGTGATATAGAGAGAGATAGAAGGGAGCAGCGATTGAGGTATTTAGAACAGCATCTTCACTTACAACGAGCGCGTGAATTACAACTCCGCAGACGGAATAGAGAGCGACTGGGAATTGTACAGCAAGGTCGCGGAGAACGAAATCAACAACAACCTAGAAGGTTAGTGTCGGAATACTACCATATTCAGCTGGATAGAGATCGTCATTCCCGGAAATTCAAAGTGAAACAAAATGTCTACAACGTAACTTTTAGGCCCATTCCAGATTCTTCAATTATTCGGCGTTTATTTCGGGAGTTACTACAAAAAGTGAAATTACGGATGCAGTGTAACCCGAACGATTATGTACGGCTCAACATTCGACACCCCGCTTTGGATTCAGACATCTGGGTCGAATTTACCCAGTCCAAAAACCTCAACGAGGAGAAAATTTTAAACAAAATAGAAGCCGTGCAACAATCTAAGAAGGAATTTGTCATCACAGACGGATCTATCCAGCTGGATTTTTTCCACGTGAAATACCCCCAGGGGAGTGGCGGCGGCATGAAGAAAAAACATCTACACGCGGATAAGGAGAAATTCAAGACCTCTAAGAGAGCCATCGTTCGTATTAACAAACCCGACGATTCATTGTGTCTCCCTCGAGCTATCGTTGTGGCGCGACTTCACAGTCAAAAACCCGAGCAGTCCGACCCCGAATGGGAGAAGAAATGGTTAAGGATGAGAAAAGGGGATAAAGATTTTCGCGACCAGAAACGAGAGGCCTTAGCTCTCATGGAACTCGCCAGGTGTGCAAATGACCAACCGTGTGGGCCTCAGGAGTGGGAGAAATTACAACAGGTCCTGGCTTCCGAGTATTGCTTGAAAATATTTCAATTTAAAACGAACTCACGGCAAATGCGATTAGACCCCATCTACAGAGGACAAGGGAACGGAAAATGTTTGAACATCCTGCTGGATAACGAGCATTACGATGTCATAACATCAATGGCGGGAGTGACGGAGAATACACGTTATTGTGATTAATGTGATGTTGGATATAGCCAAATCGAAGACCACCGTACCGTCTGTCCTCACCGCTGTTCGTTTTGTTTGGCCGACACCCCCTGTTCCCCGGACGGCACCCGCACGGAATGCTCTCATTGTAAGGGATTTTTTTTAGAAATGCTGCGTGTTACCAGACCCACTTGAAACCTTACAGTACCAATACCGCGACAACCGTGTGTAGTTTAATGGGACGTTGCGACCAGTGCCAGAAATGGATGTCTAAGCAATTGTTAAAGGGACACGCGTGCGATGGGAAAACACAATGTCACATCTGCAAGAAACTCGTCACGACCCCACATTTCTGCTTCGTTCAAAGGAAACTCAAGCCCAAACGCAACAAGGAATTGAAAATGTACATTTATTTCGATTTTGAATGTACACAGGAGAACGGAGTTCACACCCCTAATCTCTGTGTGGCAGAACGCGTGTGTCAACATTGCGACAGTTTAGACATCGACACGCGCTGTGAACACTGTCATGCGTTTGGATCGCAACGTCGCTTCGTATTTCAAGGCCCAAACACCTTAAAGCAGTTTATGGACTGGTTGTTACAATCCGAGACGGACGAGAAGGGTAATGTGACTTTCAAACACGATGAAACGACCGCCATTGCGCACAATTTCAAGGGATACGATGGGCAGTTCATCTTGAACTATCTGGTGCACACGGCCTGTATCAAACCCGCAGTCATTCTCAACGGCAGTAAAATCTTGTGTATGGGAGTGTTCGGCTTGAGATTCATCGATTCCTACAATTTCCTCCCCTTTGCCCTCGCCAAGATGCCTTCTGCGTTTGGATTAACAGAACTGAAAAAAGGTTATTCCCCCCCCCCTTTTTCAATACGGAACAGAACCAGAATTACGTGTGGCCTTATCCAGATGCCCACTACTACAATCCTGACGACATGTCGATAACCAATCGTGCAGCCTTCTATACCTGGTACAATCAACAGGCCGGGAAAGTGTTCGATTTCCAGAAGGAATTCTTGGCTTACTGTATCTCGGATGTGGATATTTTACGCCGTTGTTTTGCGCAATTTAAGACGACACTTTACGGACTCGTCCGCGTCGACCCGTTTCAGGAATCAATAACTTTTGCCAGCACGGCTAATTTAGCTTATCGACGAGGATTCATGGCACAGGACACCATTGCCATCATTCCCAATATGGGTTACCAACCGTCGCGCCGCTACTCGGCCAAGGCCTGTCGCTGGCTCACCTCCCTGGACCGCAACATACGTCATGCTAAGAACGGGGGCGAAATCACCATAGGACCCTATACGGTGGACGGCTACGACGAGGAACCCTGCACCGTGTACGAATTTTACGGTTGCTACTGGCACGGGTGCCCCACCTGTTATCCGAATCTGTTGACGGAAACCCACTCCCATCGAGTCCAGCAGACGTATCAAACCCTGTACGAGCAGACCTTGAAACTAGCCGCCGCCTTAGAGCAACAAGGATATACGGTAGTGAGCATCTGGGAACACGAGTTTGATCGTCAAGTCAAAAACAGTCCGGAGTTACAAACATTCCTACGAGACCTCGATATTCAGGACTCCTTAAATCCCCGCGATGCCTTATACGGGGGTCGTACCAATGCCACCCGGCTGTATTGCGAGGAGGGTGACATGGATACGTCGATGTGTGTTCCCTGTATCCTTACGTGTTGAAATACAGACCGTTTCCCATCGACCATCCGCAAGTCATCACCAGCGATTTCGCCGATGTGAGAGAGTACTTTGGTCTCATTCGTTGCCGCGTCCTCCCACCCCGAGGTCTGTATCATCCCGTACTACCCTACAAGACAGGCGGAAAATTACTCTTCCCCTTATGCCGAACCTGCGCCGAACATCGCAACTTAGGACCCGACGATCGATGCAGTCACAGCGATTCAGAACGCAGTCTGACCGGAACCTGGGTGACCGTAGAAGTACACAAAGCTCTAGATCTCGGCTATCGGCTCGAGCGCATCCACGAAGTCTGGCATTTTGAAAAGACCAGCCAGGATTTGTTTCGATCTTACATCGACACTTTCTTGAAGATCAAACAAGAAGCATCCGGATTTCCCGATGAATGTCAGACGCCTGAACAGAAACAAGAATACATCAGTGAGATCCGGCGCCGGGAAGGCATCTTCATGAATCTAATAGACATTGAGAAAAAACCCGTGCGTAGAACCATTGCCAAACTCTTTTTAAATTGTCTCTGGGGAAAATTTGCACAACGATTACAGCTACCACAAACACAGTATTTAACCGAGGAAGAAGAATTACAGAAAAAATTACAAGATGCCACTCTAGAAATCAAAGGAGTCGAGCTGCTGGAAAATCGAGATCACCCCGAAGCCGACATGATGCTGATCAATTACCAGGAAAAAGAAGAATTTTTAGAAGACTGTCCTTTTGGCAACGTGGTGTTAGCGTGTTTTACCACCTCACACGTTCGTTTACATCTCTACGAGACTCTAGAGCCTTTGGGGGATCGCGTCCTCTACTTCGATACCGACAGCATCATTTACCAACACGATGAGAGTCGGTTCAACCCCACCATCATCAACAGTTTAGGCGGGTGGACCGATGAATTGAGTGGTGACCGCATCGTCAAATACATGTCGGGAGGCCCTAAAAATTACGCGTACAAGACCCAGGGCGGAAAATCAATGTGTAAAGTCAAAGGACTGACGCTCAATTATCGAGCTTCCAGGATCGTTTCCCTCACCACCTTAGAAAAAAATGTTGAAAGGGGAGGAAGAAGAAGTCCACGTGCGTTACCCCCACTTTATTCAAAGAACACGACATCACGATGTTCGTACCATCCCCTTAGTAAAGAAATACCGCGTAGTGTACGACAAACGACAGCGGGTTCACCATTACAACACTCTCCCTTACGGGTATTAAAAAAGGAATTACATCTGCGGGAAAACTTCAGTTGCAAACATGAGTAAGTGCGGATCACTACGACATACCATCATACCGGGTTGCGACCAGTGCCAGAAATGTACACATCATACCGGGTTATGCCCGGGTTATGCCCGATTATTCGATCGTCTAGAGTCATTTAAAACAGCACCCGATGTCTTACAGAAATTATTACCAGCCATTGCTGAAGCGGGATTCTTTTACAGAGGAACGGAGGATTGTGTGTGTTGTTTTCACTGTTCGGTGTCGATGGTGGAATGGAAGAACGGGGACGATCCTTGGATAGAACACGCGTATTGGAGTCCTCATTGTGTTTACCTGGTGTGCAATAAAAGTGTAAAATGGGTACGACAAGCTTTCAACGCCAAAGCCAGACTTACCGAGAGTGGTCGAGATTGGGGGGACTTACCCAGTGACGAGGCGGGGAATCCCGTGTGTACTCAAAAATGTCATATTTGTTTAGACCGTGAACTGAGAATTGCATTTTTACCTTGTGGACATTTATGCTGTTGTGTCGTGTGTGGTGCGGGACTTGCACACTGCCCTGTTTGTAGACATTCTGTGGACGAGACTGCACGCATTTTTACTTGTTGAATAAACCGTATTTTTGATTTTGTAAATAAATTAAAGATTTTTACTTGTTGAATAAATTGAAGTTTTTTTATTTGTAAATAAATATGTATGATACTCTAGAACTTGTGTCATTGATCAAGATGTATACCTACGAGACACTAGGGCCGTTTCAATTGAAACACGAATTTACTATGGTAGTAGCAGGTCCTTCCAAATCGGGTAAAACAGAATTTGTGAAGCAATTGGTACGAAATACGTAATGGATTTCACCCCCACCTGAAAAAATAGTCTGGTGTTACCGAGAATGGCAACCGGCTTACGAATCATTACAAGAGTCGGTAACATTCATTCACAATATTCCCTCAGACGACGAGCAATTAGTCGCCGATCTCGGCACTCGTCATTTACTGGTTTTTGATGATATGATGAGGGGAAAGGCCATAGAATCCATTGTGGATTGGTTTACGCGCAAAGCGCATCATCGCAATACCAGTGTCATTTACATCACGCAAAATCTCTTCGATCGAGCCGTGCAACATCGGACCATCAGTCTGAATGCCCATTATCTCGTATTGTTTAAAAATCCTAGAGATAAATCTCAGATCGGGGTGTTAAGTCGACAATTACAAATGCCTCATTTACTATCGGCCTATAATGAAGCCACCCGTATTCCTCACGGGTATTTACTGGTCGATTTAAGTCCTCAGACCCCCGAGGAATTGAGATTAAGAAGTCAACTCTTTAACACGTGCACGTTAGCCGTGTACATGGCTCCGAGAGTATAAATAATGACTCCTCGTGAGTAACCATTTCATTTCATTGTAACCTATCATCATGGGTAGACCATCACCAAAGAGTAAATTAGTGAAAACGTTACGCCGTTTACAGCGGGAACGGGATCCCGTGCAACGGGCCCATCTCATTGAATTAGGGCGTAAAGCCTTACTCAATTGGTTTGCCATGGGGGCTAAAATTTATTACAAGGGGTCTTACCCGTGAATAAACTCACGGAGCGCTTCATTCGAACAAATCGTCACGACCTGAGTGTCATTGCCGATAAGCATGCCAATGAGGAAGAACGTAAAAATGCCATTTTGAAACGGGGTGGGGCTGGGTTCTTGGGAGGGACCATCATACGTCACGTAAAACGTAAAAGACGTCCCCACAGTGTGGTGAGAGTAGTGAAGCAAAAGGAAAAACGCGTGTTACCCGCTTCCCTCTTGAAACTGGCTAAGAAAAGAAAAAAGAAAGCTCCCAAGAGAGTCCCTAAACTCATCATTCACCGTAAGACCCCCGGTCCTAAACCCACCGTCCTACCGCCCCACCTCTTACGTTTTGCTAAATTTCCTCAGAAGAAGAAGACCCCTAAACTCATCGTGAAAATACCGTTTACGAAATATATGACACCTCAAAACACCCCGCCCAAGAGAACCAAGACATTAGCGGAACTGAAACAAGGAATAGGGGCCAAGAAAATGGAGCGAGCCATGAGTGGGCCCATAGGAAGTTCTAGAACCAGTGATACCGCTTACCCAGCTTTAGCGAAGTATTTGGGGGAATGGCCAGTTTTACTCCCTTGACCACATCGACCCCTAAGCAGAAATATAAATGTCGATATTGCCCCCTGCAATACAATTTGAAAAGTAGTCGCGATCGTCACGAGCAGACCGTGCATCACGGGCGTTTCAACCCCGCACACCCTAGCGATTAACAGTATAAAAAGGTGACAAAGTGTGCACACACCTTCATTATTTCACCATGGCTCATACGAAGAAGTGTGAATCCCGATTAAGACCTCATTTACCTCTCTTACAGACTCTGGGAACCCCACATTATTCACCCCAATGAAAGAGGGAGGTGTTAAAACATTGTTCCAACGACTGCATTTTAAAGATTTGCGAGATCCTGTACAATATATTAAAAGGGGTGATTCCTCTCACTCCCACTCAGAAGCGGCAACTAGCTCCTAAGAAACACATCTTGAGACGACTAGTACAACGACAACCCGTGAAAAAACGCCGTGCGTTACTCATCAATCAGAAAGGTGGCTTAGCTTCATTTGGTTGTAGTAAAATTTGCAACAAATCATGAGTCGTAAAATGGTATTAGTCCCCGAGGCCATGCTGAATGAATTGAAAGGAAAATTACCTAAGTCTCCCGAATTTCAATTGACCGTGGGGTTACGCAGCGAATTAGATGACATCGAACATCGAGATGATTTAACCGAGGGAGAAAAAGTAGCTCTGTACGGGCATCAACTTCATCCGTATCGACAATATTTACAACAAGCTCGACAACAGAATCCTTCTAAATTACCCACACCAACCCCTCCGGCGAAAGCAACTCCCCCGCCTTTAGGCGCAGCAGCCGCAGATACCGATGCGTTAGAAGAACATATTATCAAAAGCGTCAGTAAACCAGGTCAAAAGAAAGCGGGTTTATTACTCGATCATCTCAAGAAATCCAAAGTGTTAACTTGGAATAAAGAAGGAGAACTCAGTTATAGAGGTTATAAGGTTCCCGATTCTAATATCGTGGATTTAATCAGCGAATCCCAGAGACAAAAACCTTTGAAACATCGTGAAGCACCTGCGGGATTACAGCAATTTGCCCAAGCCTTAAAAGAAACGAATGCCCCTAAAAGATACGTGACCAATCGCGATGTTATAAAAGCAATGGACAGGCCGGGAAAAATCAGTACTCCTAAACCTATAGATGAAGATGAGAACGGCTTTCAAGAAATCTCAGGTTTTGACCAGTCTTTCTATGAAACTCCCAAACGCATGATGACCCCCAAACATTCCAAGGGCTCCAAGAAAAAGACATCACGTGAAACCGGACAATGGTTAACGCTAACATGAAAAAATCCACGGAACAGATCTTACAGCGACTTTATTACGATCCTAAGACAGGGTATGGTGGAGTGCAAGCTTTGTTTCGTCAAGTGCGTAAATTAGGTCACAAGATTACACTTTCTAACATTCGAGAATGAGTCAAAGAACAAGATACGTATACCTTACACAAGCCCATACGTCGCAAATTTAAGAGACAACAGACCCGGGTGACCGATATAGACGAACAATGACAGTCAGATTTAGCCGACGTGTCGAACTTAAAAAATACAATGATGGGTATACGTTTTTATTGTGTGCCATCGACGTGTTGTCTAAATATGCGTGGGTGGTGGCTTTAAAACAGAAAACGGGCAAAGAAATGACACGAGGTCTCAGAAAGATTTTTCGAGACGGACGACGCCCCGTCCGCATTCAATCGGATCAAGGGAGCGAATTTACGAATAAAGAATTTCTTCAAGCCTTCAAAACCATTCATTTCTTTACAACACGTAATGCCGAAACCAAAGCCAGTATTGTGGAGCGCTTTCAACGCACACTGAAAGCACGTGTGTGGCGTTATTTTACACGTCATAAAACACGGCGGTATGTGGATGTCTTACCCGACCTGGTACACGGATACAATCACGCGTATCATCGCAGTATCCAGAGAGCTCCTGCTCAAGTCAATCCCACAAATGTATTAAAGGTCTGGAAAACCTTGTACGGAAAACAGACTACAACCACCTCGGCATTACAAGTGGGAGATCGCGTACGCATCAGTAAAGCCAAACGCACATTTGATAAGGGGTATTTACCGAACTGGACCACCGAATTGCTCACCATTTCCAGAAAAGTTCCGGGGCGCAACATATACCGAATTAAAGACGACCACGGTGAAGAATTAGAAGGGACGTTTTACCCTCAAGAATTACAAACAGTGATTAAAAAGGACGATGTGTACGAAGTGGAGGAGATCTTAGGGTATAAAAAGCGCCGGGTGGGGAAAAAAGTCATTTCAGATGTCCAAGAGAAGTGGAAAGTTTCAACTCATGGATTCCGCAAGCGGATCTTATTCTACCCTGACACAGCAATGGAAATTCTTAGACGAAAAAGTTCCTCGAGCAGAAATTGTGTATTTCGCACAATTATTCCTCTGTTTAACGATCATCATCACTTCGGTGGTGATGCTAGCCTTACGAGATCCCAATCGCAATTTTTGGATGGTCACCTTGAGTTCTCTCGTGGGATACATCATGCCTAGCCCTCAGATGAATTTAACCGGTATAAAAGAGGAACGAGCTGCTCCCAACTCATCAGTTCAACATGGATAAAACACAGTACGCCTGGAAGCAGACGGGGAAGAAAAGCGCATCGTTTTCGGATAAGAAGATGTGTTTGATGCATTGTAACCAACATAAAGTGTCTCAGGAACCCGTGTACTTGTACAAACGTATACTGGTAGTTCATGGATCGCTACCCTTTATCCTGAAGACCCAGTATCAAGATTTCTGTTGGAAAGTGAAAGCTTACAATACATTTCGACAACACGAATCGGAATGGACTTTAATTAAAAGCCCTTGGTTTGACAACGTGAAGGAGTGTCTCCGAGATTTTAAAGGCATGAAGGGGTATGATGTGGCTGATTGTTGGGGGACTCATCACTATCTGATGATGCGACGCCGCTTAGTTGAGAGACGAACACTGGAGATACAAGAATCCTTTCTACTATCGTTGAGTCGCGGTGGTGGCCGCGATCAAAAAGAATGACTTTGTAATTTTTTGAAATGTTTAATAAAAATATGTAAAAAATGTTTTTTGGTCTTACAAATATAAATACAGGAGGTAGTGAGTCATGGTCATCACTTGAGTCATCATGGCTGGACGAGAAGGGTTTTACTTAACGCTCCCTAGTGATGGGTCTATGGAATCCTTTCCGAACAATACGGCCGCACAATTTAAAATCTTATTACCCCAAATCCATGGATTTGACGGACGGGGAATGGGAAGTGGGTTTAACCGAAATAATGTTCCCCAATGCTTTGAAAAACATCCTAAAGGAAGAGGCTTATTTCGATATCCTCGTCCCCGAAGAATACCTTAAACACGTTAAAAACCCCGATATTTTCAAATGGGGACGATTTCGAATGGAAAAAGTCAAGCTGCTTCCCTTGAGTCAGTGCTCCGTACTAGTCGAATGGGGCGACACTCTCTGGTTTCATCTCATCGATATCAGTGAGAAGATGGGTATCGTCCGAATTCACTTTAGACCCGGAGCTTACGTTCATTCCGCGGCGTTAATCGACGAAATCAATGAAGGTCTGGCCAGAAGTATGAAAAAGATATGGAAAACGATGGGTAACCCCAAAGAAGAGAGTTTCATGAAATTAGTTTATTTCGAAAAATACGAGCGAGTCATGTATCAATTTAAAGGGAAAATACTCAGAGAAGCCCCCTTGTGCGTTCGTTTTCCCCTATCCTTAGCTTACAAGCTCGGTATGGATAGTCAGAAACTCATCCTGCCAAACGAACCGGAGACCAAATGGATCAACGTGACTTACTTGGGGAACAATACCATGGATGTCTACGAAAATCTGAAATCCATGTACGTGTATTGCGATGTCGTGAACCCTCAAGTGGTGGGGTCCAACGAATTGAAATTATTGAGGGTGGTTCCTAGTACGTTTCACCTGGTGGACGGCCAACATGCCAAATGGGAACCCATCAGGGCCTAATATCTGAAACTGAGTAAAAAACATTTCGATACCATCGACATTCACATCATGACCTCTCTGGGGACCCCCATGCCCTTTTTAAATGGTAGAACACTGGTGAAACTTCATTTCCGAAAAGTGTATTGAAGAGAAAAGGCGTGTAACGATGAAGTATCATCGCGGAGTCAGGCGTCAGAAAGGACACGGAATATTTTCCATTCTCCTCCCTATGATTGCTAGTGCCGTAATCGGCGCCGTTCAAGGAGGCAAAGGCATGAAAAGAAAAAAGAGGGGTCGCAAAAAGTATAAAAAGCGGGTTAGACCTTGAAGGAGGTCAGTCTCTACAAAGATGCAGTATCATCGAGGTTTATTACATCAACGGGGTCACGGTTGGGGTAGTCTCTTAAAAATAGCCGGTAAACTAGCGGCTCCCGTGATCGGTCAGGTCATAGGGGGGGGGGGTACTAGGAGGCAACCCCGCACCACAAACAGGAGAAGGTTTTTTCACCAATTTGCTCAAATCGGGGGCTAAAAGTGCTTTAACAGCAGTCGCTAAAACGGGGTTAGATGTCTTAGAAAATAAACGCTCTCTCAAAGATGCTATCAAGACACACGGAGTACAAGCCATCAAAAATACGGCCGGTATGGCCATGCCTAAAATTCAACAAACATTAAGAGCCCGTCAAGGGGACAATGTTTTAACGGGTATGGTGAAACGAGGAGCACGACAATCCATGAAAGCCGGGTACCGGACGGGTATAGATGTCTTAGAAAATAAACGATCTCTCAAACAAGCGCTCAGAACTCACGGAGGCCAAGCGTTATCAACCACTATAAGGGGTAAGAAAAGAAAACGAAAACAGAAAAGCCGAGGACTTTTAAACGAAATACTTAAAACAGCAGCCAGTCAAAAAAGAAGAAGAAAAAGAAAAAGACAGAGAGGCAAGGGATTTTTCACCGATTTACTCAAAACGGGGGTCAAACAAGCTTTGACAGCCGCTGCTAAGACGGGGCTAGATGTCTTAGAAAATAAGAGATCTCTCAAAGACGCCCTCAAGACTCACGGTATACGTGCCGCTAAGAATACGGCGGGTGTGGCCAAACAACGTTTCTCCCCCATCTTAGCACGCGAAGGACCTCGTAAGAGGAAGAGAGCGCCAGCAGTGAACCCCCGGGGAAAGTCCCGAGGTAAGAAGAAGAAACGATCTTCCGACATTTTCGGCTGAGCCTATAAAAAGAGGGTGTAGGTCGTGTGAGCACCCATTTGATTCCCCATCGACGATCGGTAACACATCAAAAAATGATGCACAGAGAATTTTGCTCTTGCGGGACGGATAGTCTGGAACTGTTAAAAGTTCCCCCGACGAACTTCACTATAGAAGACTCTAAATGGATGGAATATTATCCGATTTCCAGTACTCTGAATTCAGATACAGCTCCCATCGAATTCGAAATCAAAGGACAGGGAGATGAATATCTGGATTTATCTCAATCGTATCTCCAGATGACCTGTAAATTTACCAAAGGAGATGGCACAGCTCTCACGGGAGGCAATTCTACTTCCACTCCCGTCAATAACATCTTACATTCCTTATTCAGCGAAATCGATGTGAGTCTCAATGGAAAAGTCATCACCCCGGGAACGGATACTTATCCGTACAAAGCCTACTTGGAGAAATTACTGTCTTATAGCCACAAGACTCTGAAAACCCAGATGAAGGCCTGTACCTTGTGGGGAAAAAGACACGACCGGGCACATGGACGGAGTCGGGTTAGCCGCTCTGACTCAACCTGACAAGCAATTCGCCGTAGCCGGTGATACACTCACCATCAATGCCGTCATCCCTACCCCTGTCTATCCCGATAATTCCAAGAACGTGGGGTTAAGAAAACGTCACGAGAAGATAGATAACAGTAAAGTCATCGTGTTGATGGATCGTTTACATCTGGATTTATTTCAGCAAGAGAAATGTCTGCCGAACGGAGTAGACGTCCGTCTGAGATTCAACCGCGCCAGGTCTCAATTCTACATGATGACCGATGCGGGAAGTAGTGGGAAAGTGGCCATTCAAAGTATGATCTTGTGGGTGAGAAAAGTCAAACCGATTCCTAACATCGTCAATCTGATCAATCAACAGCTGAGTACTCAAACGGCTAAATATCCGTTGAGAAGTGTGGAAGTGAAAACGTTCACCATTCCCACCGGCACTCAATCGAAAATCACCGATCACCTGTTTCAAGGACAGATGCCCAAACTGATTCTCTTGGGCTTCGTGGAAAATGCCGCCTTTAACGGCGATAATACTAAAAATCCGTTTCATTTAAAAAAATCAGCAAGTCAAGAAATTAAAAGTCAGTATCAATGGAGAAATGATAGAAACCCGACCCCTGGAACCGAATTTCGACGACGATCAGTATCTGAGATCGTATCTGACCCTGTACAAAGGCCTGGGAAAATTAGGACAGGATAGGGCCCCGGACATCAGTCTGGAAGAGTATAAAAAGGGATACACTCTATGGTGTGTGGATTTCGCCAAAGATCAAGAAGCTCAGACCGATAAATTTCATCTCATACAGACGGGGAACCTGAGCGTGGAAGTACAATTCACGGCCGACGTAGCGGAGACCTTGAACTGCGTGGTGTATGCCGTCTTTGACAATTTGCTAGAAGTCAACAAACAGCGAGAAGTCAGCATCGATTACTGATGGACACGTATCAATTGAGAGACGTCTTATCTTGATATTTAGGGTCTTCGTTTGAAGGTGTGTATCCTAGAGACGTATTACCGGAGGTCTTACCGCATCAAAAAGCGATCGTGGTCAATACGGACCCCCAGCATCACCCCGGAGCCCATTGGGTTTGTTTGTATTTGAGCAGCCCCGTCATAGAATATTTTGATTTTTACGGATTACCCCCGACCCATAAAGAAATCAAAGAGTTTATTCGACGCCGCGGAGACACATGGATTCATAACACGAATTGTTATCAAGCTTTGAACACGGATGTCTGTGGACAATATTGTGTGTATTATTTACATCAACCCATCGTAATAGAAAAACGGTTCAAGATTGGTTACTTCCTTGGAAAGGCACGGCGTTACAACGAGATCGTTATGTAGCACATTGGTTTAAAGAGAGGTTTGATAAACCTAGAACACATAAAGGACAAACTTGTCAATGGCATGCTATGAATGTATCATTGTAAATATGTTCTACTTAATAAAAAATGGAAAAAAATAAAATCTGTGTTGTGTGTATACCTATATAAGACAGGTTTGCCCTAATAACAAAATCAGTCTGCAAAAAGATGGAATACGTACCAGTTTATAGTAGAGTTAAAGGAGTGAGAGAAACTCCTCAAAGTAGAGCATGGACTTTTATCTTAGACAATGCAGGACCGGAGGATATCGCTAAAATCCTTCAGAGTGAATACCAGTATTTGATCATGACCCGAGATCAACAAACGTTAAGAGGATTGATTCAAATGAAACACTGGAGAACGAAGCGTAACATGATTTATTTCGTTCATCCTCTGCGTTGCTGGAAAGCATGTGAGAATAGTCTCGCATCCGAAAGACTATGTTACACGACGGGGGATTATGAAGAACACAGAAAGTTATTAACCATCAAAACTGTGTAACTTTATCGATCATCAAAAAGTGTTTCTTAATAAAAAAAAAATAAAAGTGCAACTGGTGTTAGTTTTTGTACGTTTCTCAAGCATTGTGATAAACAGCATCTTTTCAAAAGATGTGGGTGGCCCTTAAAAGGGCCCGGGGGACTATGAAAGCCCCCCACAATGTCTATGGGGTTGTCTACCCCTTACTGCCTGGCGGCCTTGTTCTTCCGCTGGCGGCGGCGGCGGCGGTGCCTCTTCTTGAGGGGTTGCTTAGGGGCGTCAGGCACCCCTTCATAGAAAAAGTGCCATTCACATTCCCTTCATAGAAAAAGTGCCATTCACATTCGCCGTCTGGTCTGAACACAATTCTTCCCGGGGGCCGCTCCACCAGGCGAAGTTCCGCCTCCCAGTCCTCCCTAAGGTGTGGTGGCACAACATTCTCATTTGTAATGGGGGACGGCATGGCACTCTTCCTCCCCGGCATGGTCCGCGCCAAAATTCTTGTTAGCAAAGAGTAACTCATGGCTAAATCTTCTCAAAAAATCTTCAAACTTCTGTTCTTCTTAAAGTTGATGCTGGATTACCAGTGAAGCGAACTGGCGAGAGCGCCGGTATATAACGAAAGAGCGCGGACCTCCTCGAAAACATCCCGCGCTTCGGAGACGAAGCCAAGATGGCGGCCGTCAAATGGCGGATTTGTGCTTTCGAGAAGAGAGTTTTTTCTCATTTTCTTTTTCTACACATTCAATTTCTTTGAATTGAGGATTTTATTTGATCGATTTTGAGACGCGGAATTCGTTAAACTTAATTTTATTTTGCTAGGTCGCATAGTTTTCAAGGAAACAGAGATCAAAGAGCTCGAGTCGAGGCTCGATGTTTCTTCTCGACCTCTTTAATGATTCATTTCTCACGTCTGTGAGGCAGTAGAAACCCCAATGATAGTTAGATCGATAGAGAAAACCCCATTTTATCATATTTTAATGCCACTTTCGATAGGCCCCCGAACCTTTATCAAAGAAACCCTCGTGATTGACACTCAACAAACACACCTCGTGAGTGTGACTTACAAAAACGAAAGCTGTAGCATCGACACTCAACAAAAACACATCATGAGCGTGACTTATGTGGAAGAAGATATATTTTCTATGTCGATGGATGCTATTGTGCAACAATATAATTTATTGACAAATGGAAATATTGCTCGCCGGAATAATTTGGCCCTGGCGCAAAGACTGGCAATTCCTAAAACAACCCTCCTGGAAGTTTATACATCTTACCTCGTTCTACACAGCCCGATGTCATTTGTTTCTTGGGACAATGGGATTACGGGAAAGGATGTATTTCACGGTATCGAGACTCCCGTGAACAACGAGAACTATGGTTTCAACAATGCTTGCGACATTTGGGTAGATTATCGTACAAGACTTTAGCTTTTCCTTCTAAGATTGCCTGTGGTTTAGTGGGAAATTCCACTCGTTACAGACAATTCATTCAAGACTTTGCTCGGAGATACGACAAACAAGTGTATATTGTGATTCCAAAATAATATGTATACTGTCTTATTCAAGCAACAGTTCATAAACATGAGTGTGACTTATGTGCAGGGCGATTTACTGAGTATAACCGTGGATGCAGTTGTACAACAATGTAATTGTTTAACGGTAAAACCTCATGGGTTAAGTCAAAGTATTGCCGACAAATTTCCTTGGGCGAATCTCTATGCTACACGACAACCCTTAGGCCGTAGAAATCTAGCCATAGAACCCGATCGAGGAATGCCTGGCACGTTACGCATCTTATCAAATGCTACCGATCCTGATGCGATTTGTTTCTTAGCCCAGTGGGATTATGGAAAAGGAACTCACCGTATTCCCCGCTATCGAGATACACCCGAACAGCGAGAACTATGGTTTCAACAATGTTTACGTGAATTGGGAAGTTTGTCGTACAAGACTTTAGCCTTCCCTTATAAGATTGGCTGTGGCTTAGCGGGAGGAAATTGGAGTCATTACAGACAATTTATTCATGATTTTGCTTGTAGGTATGATAAACAAGTGTATATTGTCATTAAAACATAATCATGTGTTTGGGAGTAAATAAAGTGCTACTGATGTTAATTTGTGTACGTTTCTCAATCATTGTGATAAACACCATCTTTTCAAAAGATGTGGGTGGCCCTTAAAAGGGCCGTGGGGTTTTGCTCTGTAGCTGTGCCTTTCTACACGCCGATGAATCTGCAGAGGGGGCACCGCCTGTATCTTCCTCCCTCCAGCTGGACCACACACTCGCAGCACACCGCCCGTTGTTTGCAGTGGCTACACTCTAACTGCGAGTGTTTGGAGTCTTTCAAGCAAATGGGGCAGGTAAACCAGATCGATGGTACTCGATCTGCCCACCCTGGGACGACGGTCTCATGTTCTGTCGGCGGTCCTGCTGATGCCGGTGTTGTATGGAGTGGAAGGACACGAACGGCACCGCGACGTCGTGCCCGGGGTCTCACACGGGTTGACGGGGATGTGGGTGTTTGGGGCACCACTTCTTCCAGACTCGCTCTCGGGCTAGTGGGCGGCTGCGGTGACATCGATGAGGGTGAGTACCCCTCCAGTATCGATGGCGAGGGCTGTTACGAGGGTCCGGGTTGCGATGGACTGTCTGTTGACTGGGGGCGACGTCTAGGGGTGGTAGACATGCGCGCTGTCCTACGGCGGGTGCGACCCCGTCCAGGGCGCTCGTAACGCCGCCGCACTTGGTTGACGAGCTCCATAACCCCCACCCTATCAAGAGGACTAAACTGGCCCAATTCCCGGGTGCTCATGATTACCCAGTTCCCACCATTGTTCCGTTCGGTAACGAGCTGCAGCCGGTATCTGATTCCCGGTAAGGTAGCAAAGATCATCCTGGTTGTCGACATTGTTGTTCTTCTTCTCAAAATAAATCTTCTCAAAATCGTGTTGTTGTTACTGGGTCACCAGTGAAGCGAACTGGTGAGAACGTCGTTATATAACGAGAGAGCGCGGACCTCCTCGAAAACATCCCTCGCTTCGGAGACGAAGCCAAGAGGGCTGCCGTCAAAATGGCTAATTTGTGCTTTCGTGAAGAGAGTTTTTTCGCATTTTCTTTTTCTACACATTCAATTTCTCTGAATTGAGTATTTTATTTGATAGATTCTGAGACGCTGAATTCGTTAAGCTTAGTTTTATTTTGCTACGGGGCATAGTCTTCAATGAAACAGAGATCAAAGAGCACAAGTCGAGGTGAAATCCACTAACACAGACACTTAAAGTATTTATTTCTCTGACATATACAACTATAAAAATGACCAATAACCTGTAATACAGTAGAAAACATCTTATTCTAACTGATTGTCAATCCACTTTTAAGATTTTTCTCCTGAGTAATAAAATAAATCCTTCCTCTGAGAGACTCGACAAACACAATCTATGTATTTTAAACATTTTTATTCACGCCACATACAACAATGTTTTATTCATGTCACTTACAAAGAAATAAAAAGTTTTTCTAAGATAGGTTTTAAAATGTTCTCCACACTCTGAATTCTTCTTTGGAATCGATATCGATCGGCAGCTACAGTCATCCAGATACTTTTTCGATCTTCTTCGGGTAACAGATACACTTCATTGTTGGCCAGATTAAAGGTTACGCATTTTCTCGTATTTTGATGTACATGTCGTGAAGATACTGCGCTCGGAGGGTCTCGATCTCGGATGTTTGGTCTGGCATCGTTCTCTTTAATTCCTCTGCTATTAAATGAATCAAGACCAAGGCCGAGGTGCCGATACGGTTCTCGATTAGATGGTTGCATATCCATGAATATTCGTCTAAAGTGATTGGAAATATTTCCGAACGAAGATAGGATTTCACAAATTGAAATCCTGGTAAGTTTTCTACCTCCTCAATACACTCTCCGACGAATATTTTTCCTGTGTTGTCCCTCTCAGCCATGATTTCATAAATGAAATGATTTAAGTTCTTTACACTTTATGTACATTTCTCGAAGCCAGTCGCTTGTGATATTTTCAATCTCGGTGGTTTTTTCTGGCATGCGTTTCTTGAATTCCTCCCCCACGATGTGAATTAACATCAATCCTGCATCGTTATAGACGTCCTTGTACCCATGGTTCCGTAGATCTGTATATTCGTCTAGGGTTATTGGAAACACTCCCGATATCAGATTATTTTTAACAGCTTGAAACACCCCATCGTCTTGCATTTTCTCGATGCATTTTAATGCATGCTTATGCGATCTTTCTGAGATGTTTTCACTTTCACCCATGATTTGTTAATGAAGAAAACTAGTTAAAACGCATCATTTCCATGAACCCCTCTTGTAAACTTTCTTGTAGAATGATCGCAATGTCACGGGTTTGATCGGGGATGATTTTCTTGAGCTCCTCGGCATACAGATAAATCATGATTAGTCGCCCTGGATTTGTGTCTTTGGCTAACGATCTAGCAATCCGTCGAAAGCTATCAAGATTCCCCACCTCGGGTATCGCTGATTGCACATAAGCTCTTGCAGATTTATACCATGATCAATTTTCAACAATCTTGACAAAATTTAAGATATAAGCATGACCGTCTAACCGCGTGTTAGAAGTTCCACTCATGGTGAATACAAATAAAATAAGACAGAAAAAACAGAGCTTTTTATTTCAATTTTTTCAGAGGTTTTTATTTTTCAGTGCTATTAAATCTTGTTTATTTGATAGTGTACTAAGGTCATCAGCATATTTTCTCATGATGCAATATTTTTCTAGCAGCTGTTTTCAGAAAATCTGGTTTTCTCACGCTACAACGCCAGGTGTTCATCGCGTCGTCACGCGCTAGACGGAGCGCGCGAAAGTTGTTTTCAGAAAATCGGGTTCTCTCACGCTACAACGCCAGACGTTCATCACGTGGTCAATAAATTTGTTCAAATGTTGTTTGGTACATTAACATGGAAGGTCTATCCTTACCAGAGATTAATATGGAAGAATACGATGAAAATATTTGGGAAAATTTAGTGGCAAGAAGACATTACATGCGTAGAAAACGTAGATCTCGAAATAGGTGTTTCGAATATGTTTTAGATCGGTGGTCAGAAGAAAACATTGCTTCAGAAATCGTACCAGCGATTTAGTGATATACAATTTATGACTTTCCAGTTCTACACGCTGCTTGATGGAACTCGTAAAGTATCGGGTTTTATTCGGCTGAAAAAATCACGTATCAGACGAAGTGTATGGTGTATGTTTTGGGTTGGAGGCCATCAAATGTGGGAAAGCGTCAAGGATGTGAGATTTCCGTGGACCAGAGCTCGGAAATTAGAAGATGCCATCACCTGTGTAAACAACTACTTTAACTTTTACGATGTCAGTGAACCGTACGAATTTGGTGTAAGGGATTATTAAATTACAACGTCAGATGTTCTGCGCATGTCATTGAGCTTGGTAGTTATAAAAGTGGAGCCTAGTTGTCACACCTCATTCTATCTTCTGATATTCGCTAGATAACATCGCACAGAAACAAGTCGACTTGAAGAAAGCTAAGAAGCCCGTAGATCAGACGCAGCAAGAATACATTGACAGACAGTTGGAAATGGCACAGACCACGGACTTTCTCCCTAGTCAGAATCCTACGGATCAAGGCCTGGGGTTTTTCTTCCCCGATTCACAGGATGCTACGGGACTGGAGTTGGGATTATACGATAACCCTTCCATTAGTAATGAAGATTCCCCCATGACTAGGGCTGATTTTGCGATCATTACGACCACCCTGAACGGAATCGTCAACCGCATCAACGTGCTGTCCGACGAAATCGCCAATCACACCGCGGTGTTGATGAAAAAACTGGAGGAAGTAGTGCCCGCTAAATCCCGTAAGGACCCTAACAACAACGCCTGCTTCACCTGTGGGGAAACGGGGCATTGGTCGCCAGATTGGCCCAGAAAACCATCAAGAAAACTAAAGAGCGCGACCCGTGCTACAAGTGTGGGCAAGTGGGCCATTGGATTGCGGACTGTCCGAAACAGCAGGACGTGATTCCTACCATTCCCAGCGCAAACCCTCCACCCAAAGAAGAACCACCCAAAAAGAAGAGGAAAACCGCCGCCAAGAAATCCAAGTCCGCGTGAAAGCCTCTATAAAATGTGTGCACTTTATAAATTGTGTTTAATTGTGGACTTTATAAATTGTTTAATTGTGTTTGTGTAAATTTGTTCATTGAATAAATGTGTAAACTTTCAACCATTGCTCTTTAATTCTTTATTTGAAAATTTAACAAAAAGGGATACATAGGGAATATTAACACATTCACACGCTATCGCCCCAGATTTTCCCCCACCTACCCCGCTTGACCTCCCCACCTCCCCAGCTTGACCGCACCAGGTGGCCTGCTGGCCACCGGCCCAGCTTGACCGCACCGGTGGCCTGCTGGCCACCTGCTTGACCCCTACACTCATCTCAATACTGCTCAAAACTGCACTCCGCTGAACCCCCTACCAACCCGCACTCAAAACTGCACTCAGTTGAACCCCCTATCGAGCGGCGTTATACTACTTTCATGTAGAAGAATAGGAAGTTTACAAGGGTAGAATTTACCAATTTTGTTAGGCATTTTGGTCACAAATTTTATTGTATTTGAATACAACCCGACATTTGCTGCAATTTATCAACCATTACTTACTGTCAACAATATAACATATTGTCAGTATCCGTTGAACAAGTTTTGTCAATCTACAAGCAATTGTTTTGATTTTAATTCGTTATTGAAAATCCGGTTGATTGTTTTGAAAGTTTTGGTTATCGGTAATTAGCTTGATGTTAATGTATAGGATAGTAAGAATCACACAAATTACTTCTCTTCTAATAAAAAGTGCAATTTATTTGTCCTTTTTAGCTTTTATAAACAAGTTGTATGATCTCTTCATCGGGCTTTGCTTCTTTTCTTTGTAGTTGACGGCTTTGATTAGGGAGATATCGAACACAATTCCCGTGAAAATTAAACACGCGTACTTTAAAAATGGACATTCAATGAAGTCTGGTTTGTGGGATGTAGAGGAAATTGATTTTGCTATACTAGGAGACTGTCATGTCATGAAGAATATGAGACACCCCCCCCCCCCCCCAATGATGAACATTCCTACTAAGAGTTTGTATCATAATGTGGCGAATAACTCGTTTTTCTGCACCCCATAGTTCAGAGGAAATCGCTGAGAAAAAGAAAAACGAGGTGTCTCTGAATACAAGGCAAATGAAATATGGCTATCAAGTTGTGGAAGGATTAGGCGGAAAACAGAAACTTGCAAGTTTTAATTAACCCATTTGGAGAGAGGTTCTATTCCAGCAAACCCTAAGGATATGATGCACGGAATGTTGGATTGTTTGGCTTCAACGCTTCATCTGCGAAATAAATCACAATAAATGGAGATACTCACCCGCTCAATACACTAACCCAAATTTCATCGACAATACAGAGATATCTGCGTGTGGAGTACAAGATGTTTGTCAGTTCCGAAGAGTGTAAAGGGAAAAAAAAAAGCTTATCATTCACAAAGGTGATAAAAATAAATTACAGTCGAAATTTGAATTTTAAAAAATGTGAATTACAAATACGATTGCATTAACTGTGAAATCTTTGTTTGTTAATATTTGTTTTGTATACTGTGTATTGGTTTATTTTGCAAAATCAATAAAGAAAAGCCCATTTTACAGTAACCATTCAAACACTCTTCAGTAGCTGAAAAATAGAACGATTCTTCACCATGAAGAACCCATTATTAGCGAAATTTCGGAGAATTTGATTGGTTGAAAAGGTGGGTTATGTTCTAAAATTCCAATGTTATTCAAATAAGTGTGAATACATGTATATAATTCCAATGTTATTCATTACAATTGTTTTGATCGGACAAAAATAAATCTAAACGAGAATTTACACATCAATAAATCTAAAAACGCTATGTATACATACGCGCCTGAAAACAAATAACATAGTGCTGGGAAACTATTAATTGTTTTAAAATTGATAATACATGGAACGAATTTGAATTATAAGAATCAAACATTCTTTTTGAAGAATTTATCGATGTGTAAACTCTGGACATTTTACTCACAAACTTAACATAAAAGTGCGAACGCACTTTTATTCAATTTGTGAGTAAAATGTCCAGAGTTTACACAGCGATAAATTCTTCAAAAAGAGTGTTTAATCTTATATTGAATTCATATGTGGTGTGAAATTCAAAGAATGCAATGAAAATGAGAAATGTGTCGAAAGAGACAAATATCAAACAATCGGGCAAGAACCAGCCTTATAGCATGATTACAAATGGTCAGTGAATAAATGTGGCAAGTGCTCGACAAAAAGCCCTTTTGCATAATTATCGGACTAAATTGCATTGACCCAATTGCTTGTTATGCATGCAGACAGAAACCCATTGGCAGAAATCCAACATACAACTTTCAGGGGCCGGAGCTTAGCTGTACAATTACTTCCACGGAATCGTACTACAACTTCCAAACTATGAGCATAATTAGCTAGAAAACAACAATTCTATAACATTAATCAATGATGAAAACATTAATTAGAAATGCAACATATAAATAAAATAAGCATAATTGATGCGTTCAATCAACACATACAATAGCGTATCCAGGGTTTCGGGGAAAAGGAGGGACGTATAAGCCGAAATACTCAGCTAGTTTGGATGCCAAATCTGGATTTTACTCACATTATTTCTGATTTCATTATGTTCTGTACAGGGTTTGATTGTTTTCAACCTTATCATCTATATATGACATTGAGTAACGTCTTATAAATTTGTGGCGAAGGAGGGATCTCAATCTGCCACATACACTTCAATACATTCTGCATTACAAAAGTAATAATTCTCAACTGCAAAAGGCGCGTGTTGTAAGTAGCTAAAGTCTGCGACATACTTAAATTGTGCCCAATCCCTCATCCGCGCTTTTTTCTTTTTCTTCATTATCCATTACCATACATATTTGAGATAAAGTAATGTCATCCAAACCAATTCGAAAATCTAAAACGCCAGCATCACTAATCTCCATGACGAATCTTTTATCAACCCCAGACTTATGATGTTACATCGCGTCCAATTTTGCATTGATGTTATGAATATTCATGACACAAGACATTTACAGTGTTTTCTTTCATTTATATGAAATTTATTGTACAGAGGGGAGTGACAGTCTTGTCGCTGCGTGACTGGACTGCCACGCCCCTCTGTACAATAAATTTCATACAAACAAAAGAAAGCACTGTAAATATAACTTGTTACATTTGATTTACATGTAGAATGGTCGTTGGTAGGTAGTACATCGAGGTATAGTTCTTAGTAGGTTACTGTAACATATACATGTTTTTTTTTCACTCGGGTGTCTCTGGTAAGTTTACGAATTTATGCAATTTTCTCATTGAATAGCCTCCATAGTTCACGTGTTAAATCATTATGACTTGTCGTCTGTATTTGATAACATCATTTGGATGGTTATCGGTACAATGTTATACTATTATTTGAAATAGCAAGTCGAGAAGCTACAGTGTGAAATCATCCATGGTATCTGAAACAAAAATATGAAATTTGGATTCAATGAGGTCTTATATTTTTTAAATGTTTTCAAAAATCCATTTACATGAAAAAAATTCTCGATCATTGTATAACAAGCCTCTTCCTAGTATAAAATGCCCTATACTTTACATGCACTACCTTGTTATTTTGTCTGACAGTTAATCCCAAATGATCATATACCTATTTAGTATTACAATTACCGCTGCATGTAATGTGTCTTTATCAAATAAAACCACGTATGAACTTACCCTATGTTTCCAAAACATACAACATCATTGAACCGAATGTCCGATAACAACCGCATAGCCGATAACGCGTTTACCCGTGTGATAACGTTTTTCTGTCACGAACAAGGTGATGGTGTTGGTTTATGGTGCAGACTGCCCAGTAGGGGCCCTGCTACACTAGGAACAGGCGGTGAGAAGTCTTTATACTACCGGGTGTTTCCATAGGTGCTTGTGTACAGGACTTCCGGTACCCCCCTTCTTGTATTTTTAAATGTTCAATTCCTTGGGTATTTCGGACGTATTTTTGATAAGATATGTAACTTCAGAGTTTATCTATTTCAATGGAATACACAAATCTCGCATAGAAACCGTTTTTAAAAATGTCATATCACCGATTAAACTATTTTTATGCAAGATTTGTGTATTCCATTGAAATAGATAAACTCTGAAGTTAATTAATTTATCATATGTTCTAGAACACGTGTTCTATGTTATGACTTAAATTAAAGCCACTACAATTGGTTACTATTTTTATCATTCAACCTGTAAAACAGGTATTCAAGCAAAGCACGATCTTCCCCATTCGAAGGCTTCTTTGCCGCATTTACCCCCCCCCCCCCTTCCCATCCACAGTTTGCACAAAGTTACGATATTGTTTTAGTTATGAAAGTATCATGTGCTTCTACTAATGTGTATTTTTTTTATTATTACAGATGAAGTTGAAATGAAAACTGTAATATATTTGTACGTTTAATAAATGCGAGCATATAAGCCCTTCTTTCTCTCGAAGCGCAAGCATATAAGCACGTCTTTCTCTTAACATGTGTGTTGTTATATTGTAAATAATTTATGTTCATTTGAGTGGAACGAATTAGAACATAACATATTTTTATCAAACATACGTCCGAAATACCCAAAGAATTGAACATTTTTAAATATACAAGAAGGGGGGGGGGGGGGGAGTACTGGAAGTCTTGTCCACAAGCACCTGTGATCCATTATAGCTATTGATAACGGATTACGTCATTTTCGTCATGCATGAGAAAAGAAGAAATTGTCATGCAGAGAGCCACGGGTGAAAGCGACATTTACGTCAGCTGCAAGTAATTGTAATTATATTTAAAAGATCTATATAGCGCCCTATCAACATTAGTTCTCTAAAGCGCTTTACAAATGTGAGAGAAATATGGTGTCCGGATAGGGCCATTTGCGAAAGCGTGACTGCGCGTTAGTCACAACACGCCGTCACGCCAACAAGCAACGCGCCTTCGCGCTCTCACGACAACAAGCAACGCGCCTTCGCGCAGACAAGCAACGCGCCTTCGCACTCTCACGACAACAAGCAACGCGCCTTCGCGCAGACAAGCAACGCTGCGCGAAGGCGTAATGCTTGTTGGCGTGAGAGCGCGAAGGTGCGTTGATTGTTGTCGTGAGAGCGCGAAGGCGTGTTGCTTGTCTGCGCGAAGGCGCGTTGCTTGTTGGCGTGAGAGCGCGAAGGCGCGTTGCTTGTTGGCGTGAGAGCGCGAAGGCGCGTTGCTTGTTGGCGTGACGGCGTGTTGTGACTAATGCGCAGCCACGCTTTTTCAAATGGCCCTATCCGGACACCATAGAGAAAAGATAATATAAAATCAATGTGCATTTGGGTAAAGTTTTCAATAAAATTATGAATGCAAGACTTAGTTTGTTTGTGTCCGAAAATAATTTCATAAGTAAGAACCAAATTGGGTTCAAAGAAAATTGTCGTACATCAAATCATATATTTACTCTAAAATCTATCATCAATCATTAAGAAAAAAGTTTTTGCTGCTTTTATTGACTTAAAGAAAGCATATGACACGGTTTGTACGGAAGCCCATTCGTGTTTTTTATTTAGTTTTGGTTTGCACTAATGGGCTTCCGTAGGTTTGGGGGGGGGGGGGGGAGGTCTGTTTTATCTAATTGCTCAAACATAATGTTCCGACCAAAGTATTCAATATAATACACTCAATGTACTCTGAAACTAAAAGTCAAATAAAGTTTAATGAAGGCTTGGGTAAACCCTTTCTCTCAACTCGTGGTGTCAAACAAGGGGATGTGTTAAGCCCATTCTTATTCAATATATTCATAAATAAGATAGTTGATAAATTGGATAATTGTAAGTCAGACCCTGTCCATGTAGGGGAAAGTAAATTAAGTTGTATTTTGTATGGAGATGATTTAGTCATTCTATCTAGTAACCCTGATGGTCTTCAATGTAGCATGAATGAGTTATATGGCCTCTGTTCCTCGTGGAGACTTGAAGTCAACACAGTGAAATCTAAAGTTTTAATATTCAATTCCAATGGCAAATCCTTCATAAATTACTTAAGATATAATGATCAAATCATTGAAATTATCCAGGAATAGATTTTAAAAACAATGGCAATTAACCTACTGATAGCATCACTTATGGATAAAGCAAGAAAAGCTTATTTCAAGATTAACAAATTAGTAGGAGTTAATGTTTCCTGTAATTTACTTGAAAAGTTGTACGATTTACTAGTTTTACCAATTTCTCTCTATTGTTGTTAGGTACGGGGAAATGATTTAATGATAAGAGATAATGATTCAGACCCCTTTGAATTACTGCATTCTAAATTTATCAAAGAAATTCTAGGTGTCCATTGCAAAACTTCAAATGTTGCTTGCAGAGCAGAGCTTAATAGACTACTACTATAAAAAATATAATGATACAATCCATGAAATTTCTAAATCATCTAATTGAGTCAAAAAATTCCCTAGCTCATGAGATCTTGATTTATACATGGGCTATGAATATCAAGCACTGGTTAGAACATTTGGGATTTCCTGCTTTGACTGAACTTTAACCTCATAATTCATTCAAAACCTGTTATCAGTATGATTTCACAACACATTAATGACCAAGTATTACAATTATATCAAAGCTCAAAAATATCTGTTTCAAATGAACTTATATTCTTGAGAAATGCATATGAAATGAACTCAAGGTCTGCTTATGTTGATATTCTTACATATAGATCAAATAGGTCTGCATTAGCAAAGCTTAGACCGAGTTCACACAATTTAGAAATTGAAAGAGGAAGACATATTGGAGTTGAGAATAATAATAGAATTTATGAACTGTGCAATAGTAATAAGATAGAAAATGAAACTCACTTCCTATGGTTGTGTAAATGTTATGAACAAGAAAGAGAATCCCTATACAATAAATAATTAATGTTACATAACTTTGATTATAAGCTCATCAATGATGACTATATTAGGTCAAAGTTATTATTGAATTCCAAGTCCTATAATGTATTGAAATGCCTGTCTTTTATTCTTCAAGATGTGTCAAATACTTATAGTAAAAGGAATTTCCTTAAAGCAACTGATTCCAACATGACTACATAATTTATCATGAGAAAGTCCTATGACTATTCGACTATTCCTATATATATATATATATATATATATATATATATATATATATATAAATTATATATATATATATATATATATATATATATATATATATATATATATATATATACTTCATATACTATTCCTATATACTTATTATGGTCCCTTTATCTCCTGTACACCTTATATGCAGTGTAATATAAATAATATAATTTTGTCTGGTGCCATATTCATGCTTTCAAATCACTGATTGTATTTTGAATATTATTGTTTCTATGGTATAATCTATAATATGTGCCTTTGCCAGTAATTGTTATTGTGCATATAAATCATTGTCATTGTGAATAAAATATTCATAGTGTCAGAATTAAAATGCATGACTATTATTATTATTATTAAAGCAATACAAGCTGTAACTGACGGTATTTTTTCAACTATCCAATTATGCACGAAATAACACCTATCGGTATAACTAATATAATCCCCAAAATATGTAGAAAAATTCAGCACAATAAACAAGGGAATGTTGTTTGTGAGCATATCTACAATGAGCGTTTTGTATAAACCGCCATTTCGTCGTATACAAGGACTGTATGTATGGGAACGAGGATCGCCGAACATAATCGGGTTGCTGAGGTCGAGGTTATATACAAAGACGAAAACTGACGTGATCGCGTGAGTAACTACACGTGTCGTTTGTTTTAAAATCACCCTAGTGAGACCAGTGATGGAATATGCATCAGTGATCTGGGACCCAGTGACACAGTCAAATATCAACAGACTAGAAATGGTGCAAAGAAGAGCTGCACGTTTTGTCACTGGAGACTACAGAACCAGTATGATGGAACGATTGCAATGGGAGACGTTACAACAACGAAGACATACAGCAAAAGTCATCATGCTATACAGGATCGTACACCAACTCATAGAGATACCAACAACTCATCTCATTCTTAGAGTGGCCACAGTAACAACCCGTGGACATGACACCCGTTTCCTCGTACCCTACTCTAGGACAAAGGGCCACCAGCAGTCATTCTTCCCATCTGCCATCCGTCTTTGGAATGACCTACCAACAAGAGCTGTCACCGCTTCCACACTGGATGGATTCAAAGACAGCCTCCAGATGACCGCCCTTCCATAATACCATAATGTTTTAGCTGTAAATACTACCATATCAGCTTTGGCTTTTAACCGCACCTGCACCTGATGTAAATATTCACTGTACAGTTTGCTAGCACGGTGGTTCCCATGGACATTTAAATAGTCATCTGCGATAATACACCAGAGGTGGTATGCAGATTATTGGAAGAAGAAAATATTACATCGTTTCATGAATGACAAGAAGTGTAAGAAAGTAATGATTACGCAAATGTGCTACTCAAATAAAATTTTGATGCCTAGTAAATTTTCTATAAAATTGACATGTTATTTTTTTTTTTTTTTTTTACAAATATGACATGTGCTCAGTGCCTCTTTCGCTTTTTTCCGAACTGGTGACCTTCGGGGTCAATGCACATCGGAGGTAACGAGCATGAATCGACATTTTCTGCTGATTTAACGGGTTTATTGCATTAGATTCACTATGACTCTATTAAGTCATATGTATTCAATCACAAATATGTTAAATATTTGTTCTTTTATTTTTCAATTTATTTGCTGTCAGTTACAGCTTGTATTGCTTTAATATATAACGCCTAATGTAATGATATAATTACCCTAATAACATAAACAATTTAAAACAGGATTTTGCACCTGTACCGCGGAGCTTCTTTTGTTTTTTTTGCTGATTTGACGGGTCAATTGCTTCAGAATCACTCTGAATCTATAATCGCTTGTAATTATGTTAAAAATTTGTTCTTTTATTTTTCAATTTATTTGCCGTCATTTACAGCTTGTATTGCTTTAAAAAGGGACTGGTTCACGATTTTTTCGAAAAATATTTTTCATTTTTAGCTCACCTGAGCTGAAAGCTCAAGTGAGCTTTTCTGATCACCCGTATTCCGGCGTCCGTCCGTCTGTAAACTTTTCACATTTTCAACTTCTTCTCAACAACCACTGGGCCAATTTCAACCAAAGTTGGCACAAAACATCCTTAGGTAAAGGGAATTCTAAATTATTAAAATAAAGGGCCAGGCCACCTTCCAAGGGGAGATAATCAAGAAAAGGTAAAAATAGGGTAGGGTCATTAAAAAATCTTCTTCTCAAGAACCACTGGGCCAGAAAAGATGAAATTTATATGAAAGCTTCCTTATATAATGCAGATTCTAAATTGTTAAAATCCTGGCCCCCGGGGGTCGGATGGGGCCACAATAGGGGATCAAAGTTTTACATACAAATATATAGGAAAAATCTTTAAAAATCTTCTTCTCAAGAACCACTAAGCCAGAAAAGCTGAGATTTATATGAAAGCTTCCTTATATAATTCAGATTTTAAATTGTTAAAATCATGGCCCCCGGGGGTCGGATGGGGCCACAATAGGGGATCAAAGTTTTACATACAAATATATCGGGAAAATCTTTAAAAATCTTCTTCTCAAGAACCACTGAGCCGGAAAAGCTGAGATTTATATGAAAGCTTCCTTATATAATGCAGATTCTAAATTGTTAAAATCATGGCCCCCGGGGGTCGGATGGGGCCACAATAGGGGATCAAAATTTTACATACAAATATATCGGGAAAATCTTTAAAAATCTTCTTCTCAAGAACCACTGAGCCAGAAAAGCTGAGGTTTATATGAAAGCTTCCTTATATAATTCAGATTCTAAATTGTTAAAATCATGGCCCCCGGGGGTCGTATGGGGCCACAATAGGGGGTCAAAGTTTTACATACAAATATATAGGAAAAATCTTTAAAAATCTTCTTCCCAAGAACCACTCAGCCAGAAAAGCTGAGATTTATATGAAAGCTTCCTGATATAGTACAGATTCTAAATTGTTAAAATCATGGCCCCCGGGGATCGGATGGGGCCACAATAGGGGTCAAAGTTTTTTTTTGTTTTTTTTGGGGGGGGGGGTTTCGGTTTTTTTTTTTTTTTTGATATAGTGCAGATTCAAGTTTGTTAAAATCATGGACCCCGGGGATTGGATGGGGCCTCAAGGGGGGCATCAAAGATTTACATACAAATTTATAGGAAAAATCTTTTAAAATCTTCTTCTCAAGAACCACTGAGCCAGACAAGCTGAGGTTTATATGAAAGCTTCCTGATATAGTGCAGATTATAAATTGTTAAGATCATGGCCCCCGGGGGTCGGATGGGGCCACAATAGGGGATCAAAGTTTTACATACAAATATATAGGAAAAATCTTTAAAAATCTTTTCCCAAGAACCACTAAGCCAGAAAAGCTGAGATTTATATGAAAGCTTCCTGATAAAGTACAGATTCTAAATTGTTAAAATCATGACCCCCGGGGATCGGATGGGGCCACAATAGGGGGTCAAAGTTTGTTTTTTTTTTCGTTTTTTTTTTGTTGTTGTTTTTTTTTTTATATATTGCAGATTCAAGTTTATTAAAATCATGGACCCCGGGGATTGGATGGGGCCTCAAGGGGGGCATCAAAGTTTTACATACAAATTTATAGGAAAAATCTTTTAAAATCTTCTTCTCAAGAACCACTGAGCCAGAAAAGCTGAGGTTTATAGGAAAGCTTCCTGATATAGTGCAGATTATAAATTGTTAAGATCATGGCCCCCGGGGGTCGGATAGGGCCACAATAGGGGGTCAAAGTTTTACATACAAATATATAGGAAAAATCTTTAAAAATCTTCTTCCCAGAACCACTAAGCCAGAAAAGTTGAGATTTATATGAAAGCTTTCTGATATAGTGCAGATTCAGGTTTGTTAAAATCATGCCCCCCTGGGGTAGGATGGGGCCACAATAGGGGATCAAAGTTTTACATACAAATATATAGGGAAAATCTTTAAAAATCTTCTTCTCAAGAACCATTGGGCCAAAGAAGTTCACATTTACATGAAAGCTTTCTTACATAGTGTAGATTCAAGTTTGCAAAAACCATGGCCTCCAGGGGAAGGTTTGGGGCCATAATAAGGACTATGGTTTTACATGCAAATAGATATGGAAAATCTTCTGATATGGACCAAGGTGACTCAGGTGATCGATGTGGCCCATGGGCCTCTTGTTGATGTTAAACATTAAAAATATAATTTTTACTTTCTGAATGCAAGAATAAAAGCAATATTTTAGCCTTAAATCTGTGTTATGTAAACAAAGACTCGAGTCTTTTAATGTATACAAACAAACCAGCGAAACAATAGTTTTGTAATGTAAAGCATCTTAATTCTGCAGAGTCACAAATTTTAACTTTTAGATGACACATTTTACCCCCAAAATGGCTGAAATGTGAAAGATATGATAAACTTTGATGAATATCCATTTCTTTTGAAAATTTCGTAAACAATAACATGCCACAATCTTTGTTTACAATACAAATAATAAACTCCCTAAAATGAGCTTCTGTGATAGTGTATAACCTTAATTTTTATGTGAAATCTTTTAAACATATTAGACAGTAGATCTTGATCATTAAAAGTGAAAAACAACATTTTGGGGGAAATCGTGAATCAGTCCCTTTAAATAAGTTTTTTTTTTTACTATTTAAAATCAAATTTGAGAATGATGATAACAATGACTAGAACTGGGAAGTCCGAAGTTCAAGTAGTAAATAAACAAAACACATTTTCATGTACAAACTGTCCTAGATCTCCCTAAGAGTAAGATGTTATGAACACAAGCAAAAAGGTGTAAAATGGGATGGAGGTGGAGATTGTGAAAAGTACTTAAAAGATCAAGTTGTAGACCCCCCTCCTTTTCACTAATTAATACCTGGATCCGCCAATGACTTGATAAGTTTACAACTTACAGAGACTACAATTATACATGTATTGTACAATTCTAGAAGCTATCCACACTTTATCATGTACCTGTAGTTTTATTTCTATCGCTGTAGCAAAGTGATAATCATGTCAACTTATCTAGTAAAACACGCTTCAAATTTTGTACCCTCGAACGTCCCCAAATGGATCTGCAACTTTCGATCCGTAAACCGTAAACACGGAGTTCAAAGCGTAGCAAACTCGCCTGGTACCACACACAGCAACAGAAAACTATAATATGTACACGGATATGTGGACGCTGATAATTCTCCAATGTTATAAATTCATGTCAGGTTTAAACAAAATTTTGTGACTATGGTTCCGATAATTTTGTCGTTTATTGTTTTGTAATTCAATTGTAATTGTAATTCAAAAATTCCCGCTGCCAAGCGTTGTTCAACGATAGGCCTATTTAAATGCGCGGAACTCCTACGGGATAAAATAGTACGTTAATCACACATTGTATTTTGGTTTGAAAATGAAAAGAATTATTCAGTTTTATAAATCAAAGACGAAATATTATTTGTTCAAATAAGTTAGGCTTATACAGATTAGTGATTATCTATATCATAATGTGTTAGCTAAATTAATACGCGAAGTCATTTGAGGCTCTTCCATATCAATTCCGCCATTTTGTATCCGTTCTCATTCATTTTATCAGGAAGTGTTGGTGTAAACAAGTCCTCTATAATAGTCTGTGATCAGGGACAATATTAGATAAAATTGAATTTGCAATTTGGATATATGCGATTTATTTTCTCATCTCACTCAGTCGTTGCCATATTTTCTGTCCCCCTATCGGTAAGTTGTGATACGCAGAGGGCGCTGGTATGTATTGAAAATATTCTACACGGTGGCGCTGAAAGCTTGTGTACTTTCAATTTCACGTTCCTGACGAATTATGACACACACACACACACAGTGACACACATACGATGTACAATAGCGTGTGAGTTTTGCATCATTATATGAATAGTATAGAAGCATCATGTCGTTAGACACATTCCGACATTCAATAGTATTACATTTTTATCAGAAATCCTGAACATCAATGAATACACGTTGTTGATAAAATTTCGACTTTCTTTCACCATATTCTGAAAATACAGCGTAGGACCGTAATAAAGGGCTTGTGCAACACAACCACTGGTGCACAAAGCCCTGTCAAAGGAAATCCTAAACGATGAGTGTAACTGATATGTTCATTTAGAGATTAATGCTGTATAATGAAAGTGATATGATTTTAAAATACAGTTGTTCTTTTTTTTCCTTTTTTTTTTCTGAGTAGATCTACTTGCCACAAAATGATTATTTTTTTTCAATGAAAAGATTTATAACATGCAAATATGGTGTTTCAAATGTAAAGGATGAATTCCAGTCTATGCGAAAGTTTTTTGGACCATATAGAACATTCGGTCCTGTGTAATCAATGAGCACACAGGACCGAACCAAATTTTGTCTGACCGAAAAACCTAATGTAAAAAAATGAAACATGTGAAAATGCAGAACCAAGGAAATCTTATTATACTAGTAATACTATACCAGGGATCGCTCCCGCATAATACTTTAGACGGTCCATGCGGTTTTAATCACATTCATTTACGTATTTGGATTTGTGCGATAGTTTTTACTTATAACAAACATCTAAATTACTCTGCGTCAATACAGTAAAGCTCAAAACCGGACACTGAGACATCGGACATTACGGTCCGGTGTAAAAAATGACGCATCGGACCTGAGGCACTGCACATTGGTCAGGTCCGAGGGTCTGATGTCTTTCGCATAGACTGCAATTCAGGGTAACAAAAGAAAAGACCTACTGGGCTGAAATGATATGGGACATATGATATGATACATATTGCAATACTTATGCCACGATTCAATACTTTCAATATATATGATACAGTTATTTACAGAAGAAACCAATAATAACATTGAAAAATATTATTAATTACCAAGATTCAAAATCACAATTTTAAAAGCAAAATGTTTCCAAACTGACAAATGATAAGATGCCTGTTGGCTCTGTAGTTTAAACTGATAAAGTTAATTATTATTTTCTCCATTTTCTCAAACAACAGTTTGAACATTATTCGACGCTATTTTGTCCCGTGCCTCATGCAGGTAAGAATTGATATTACTGTAGGCCTAGCCTGGTGTAATTTACTGAACCCGTTTGTAATAAACGTATCGAACCGAAAATTGAGGCAATGAATTGAACATTGAATGGAGCGTATATTTTGAACAGTTTCGATGAATCGTGTCAGCCCTATGTCGTACATACTCGTGAATTTTTCTTATTTTCATTTTGAACCTATAATTTTGAAAGCAGCATTCTGAAGTTGACTTACAAACAGCGTTTCTCCCATTTAAGAACAGATTTTGACTTGTATTTTAGCTTTAAAGTATAATTGAAGGCAGGGCTGCCCTTAATTTTTCTCTCTCTCGATATTTTGATAGGTTAATCTTAAGGAGGTATGCTACACCAGAGAAATTTGATGTGGATGAAAAGTGGCAGATATGTACAACAATATTTTGAAATTGAAAACTTTCAAATTTACTTTATCAAAGAGGTTCGCACCTGAAATTTGGAGTAATGTAAATTTTTTGGAAAGTGTATTTTTGATTTCTACATTGAAGGAGAGAAATTAAAAAGAAAAACAGGGGTCGCAATTGCTTGTTATTGAGCTAAAGTGTTCTAAACATGACATTTTTGCACTTAAAATTGACTCAAGATTTATTCAATTAAACTTGATTTGTCTGTTGGTGTCGTATCAACACAACATAAGCAACACAAATCAATCATTACATAAAATAAATACATAAATCATGTCCTCTAACAATACAGATTTTTTAAAAAGTTCAATACAAGTAATGGAAATAAATGATGACATTTTTGCACTTGATATGTGAAAAAATTTATGATATCAAATTGGACATATTAGGCGTAATGTCAATTTCTAAAATTTCACATAAACTAAAACTCCTGCACTATGAGTTGTGCTCAAAAGCTCAGGAGCTAACTTCCAAAGTCAAAAAATGCAGTTTTAGTGGAAAGCAATCTGAAATTTTTTTTAAACCCCAGCTGGATTCGAACCTGTGATGATCTATACTCAGCTAGGCGATGATTTATATTTACAACCATGTTTTAAAAGGAAGTCAGCAATTATGACAATTTAATTTAGAGTACCTCCCTAAGAGCAATTTACAATAGTATTTCATAGGGACACCCCTGCCTTGGGGTCAAAATTCATGAAAAACCGACAAAAAATTAAGGGAACTGTGTTTGAAACCATGTTCATATTTATATGGGTATTTTTTGTGCTTAGTCAGCTGCACCGCTGCTTTGATTATTTTTTGCCATGGTTCAAATCCGCCTCACACCACACTTTTATTTTTTTTAATTTCACATTTTCAACACTTTTTTTCATATCTTAAATAATTTTGTTTATATTTTCCTTCAGTAATCTAGTTTAAATGCATATCCACTCTTAAAGGGGCATGGATGTGATTTGTGCTGAAAAATTTCAAAATTTTCTTTCTCCCTTTTCATTATGTTTAGGATGCTTAACTAAGGTATTTCTAATTATCAGCAAAAAATTTGAATGCCAGTTGTCGAGGTACATGGGAGATACAGATCTCAAATTCTTTGTTATGTAAACAAGGCTCGTTCCATGTTTTTGTTTACATAGGTTAAATATACTAGTAAAAGTTTATTTAAAGCAGATTTTTCAATTCACAAGGTAATTCTGAACACAATTAAATAGTTTCTAGTATTTATCACATCTCATTTAGTTTTTTTTAGAATGCTATTTTTTTTAAAGCAATCTATATGTAAACAAAAACATGGCACGAGCTTTGTTTACATAGCAAAGAATTGTGAGTGCTGTATCTCATTTAATACCTTAGTTAAGCATTGTAAACAATAAAAATGGAAAAATAAGATTTGAATAATTTCAGCTCAAATTGTGTCCATGCCCCTTTAAGGTAGCTCACTACACCAAGGCTTATACTCTATCTTTATGATACTATGTCACAAGATGGCAATTTAAATGTTTGGTAAAATTATTAGTATCAATCGATTTGTCTATCATCGTAGCTCAATGGTTAAGCATTAGGCTGGTGAACGCAGATCTCGAGTTAAATCCGCAAGAAGTCAAAGTCTTAAATTTTATATGTATACTGAAATAAATTTTTGAGAATCATGTTTTTTTAATCTAGAATTGCATATTTTCTGCCTTTTTATACACCCGTCATTAGATGGTATTATGTTATGGCGCTGTCCGTGCGTCTGGTTGACTGTCTGTCCAGTGTCATGTTTTACGGACTTTTTTCTGTAACGGATGCATATACAACTTTGAAATTTGGTTACAATATCTCCCTCAAGAATTGTAAGAGTGAGTTTGCATTTCAGCTGGATTGGCACATCGTTTACCTACTTTAGGGCTATAAGTAGGTCAAACAGTTTTCCGGACTTTTTTTGCTACAGATATAGATATTGCCCTGAAATTTACACATAAGCTTCCTTTCAGAGGAATACAAGTTCAGTTTGCTTTTCAGCTGGATTGGTCCGTCTGTCCATGACCTACATTAGGACTAAAAGTAGGTCAAACAGTTTTCTGGGCTTTTTTTTTATATTATGGATGCAGATATTGCCCTTATATTTAGTCAAAGGCTTCCTCTCAGAGGAATACAAGTTCAGTTTGCATTTCAGCTGGATTGGTCCATCCTTGATCTACTTTTTGGAAAAAATAGGTCAAACAGTTTTCTGGGCTTTTTTTCATTACGGATACAGATATTACCCTGATATTTAGTCAAAGGCTTCCTCTCAGAGGAATACAAGTTCAGTTTGCATTTCAGCTGGATTGGTCCGTCCTTGACCTACTTTTTGGAAGAAATAGGTCAAACAGTTTTCTGTCCTTTTTTCATTACGGACACAGATATTGCTCTGATATATAGTGATAGGCTTCCTCTCAGAGGAATACAAGTTCAGTTTGCATTTCAGCTGGATTGGTCCATCCTTGACCTACTTTTGGACTATAAATAGGTCAGACAGTTTTCTGAGCTTTTTAGTCCCCTACCGATGAAGTCGAAGGAGACTTCAGGTTTGCGCTTCGTCCGTCCGTCTATCTGTCTGTCCGTCAGTCCTGCTAATCAGTTTTCTGGACTTTGTTTTAATGTGCTTGCAGATATTCATTTGATATTTGGTACATTGCTTGGCCATAACAAGTTATAGATCAAGTTCGAGTTTCGTCTTGATTTGTTGATTTTTCACTAAGTTATGGCCCTTGGACTTAGGAAAATAGCATGAATTATTAGTTTTCCGGACTTTTTTTTGTTGTGCTTGCAAATATTTATTTTATTTTTGGTACATCGCCTTGCCATAACAAGTTACAGATCAAGTTCGAATTTCGTCTTGATCCGTTGATTTTTCACTTATTGCCCATGGACTTAGAAAAATAGCATGAATTATCAGTTTTCCGGACTTTTTTGTTGTTGTGCTTGCAGATATTCATTTGATATTTGGTACATTGCTTTGCCTTAACAAGTTACAGATCAAGTTCAAATTTCCTCTTGGTCCGTTGATTTTTCACTTAGTTATGGTCCTTGGACTTAAAAAAATAACATGAATTATCAGTTTTCTGGACTTTTTTTTAATGTGCTTGCAGATATTCATTTGATATTCAGTACATCATGATGATTGCTTTGCCATAACAAGTTACAGATCGATTTTGAAGTTTTCCTGGTCTAGTCTTTGTACCTGAATAGTAGTTGATTTCGAACCATTCCTATCTTGGTTTCCCAATCTTTCCTTTTACCATAACCTTGGACTCATAATGAACTTCGAATATTGTTGCGGTCCAATAATTTTTGCCTCCGGTAGGGGACTATGTATTGCTATGCAATACTCTCAGAATGCTTGTTTTCATTACGGATACAGATATTGCCCTGATATTTAGTCAATGGCTTCCTCTTGGAGGAAGACAAGTGCAGTTAACATTTCAGCTGGATTGGCGCATTATGACCTACAGTACTTTAGGGGTAGAAACAGTTTTCCAGATTTTTTTTTTGGTATGGTCACAGGTATTACTCTGAAATTTAGTGAGTCACAACCTCCCTTTCAGAGAAATACATAACCAGTTCACATTTCAACTTAATTGGTGCACCATGACCTACTTTAGGGTTAAAAGTAGATCAAATGGTTTCCTGGACTTTTTATCATCATAGATAGATATTGTACCGACATTTTGTTTCAACCTCACTCTCGGAGAAATACATAATCAGTTCACATGTCAGATGGATTGGTGCACCATAACCGACTTTAAGGCTTTTCTATGCAGAATGTGTGTTGTATCAATTCAGAGTGCACAATATGCTTCCAGGTTAAATTTCACTGTCCGACGGACGTATATTGTACCGTTTGCGGTACCCTTGTTGACATATGTACTTATTATATATCATCATATCTTTCATAATTAAATCATTTCATGCTGATTTGAGGAACTTTTTTCAAGATGTAGTGAGCCACCTTTTATATGAAAGACATTAAAAAAGAACACTTGAAAATTCTTTGTCTACAAATGCAGTCAGATGGAACTATTCTCGCTGTTGTCAATCTTATTCCAAGGACAATAATTATTCCTTCTGTGTTACTCGATGGAAGCACATACATTGTGCAATGAAAAAAAATAAGCATGGCATCCAAGAATTGTTGTTGCCTGTCCAGAACGTCTTTGGGAAAGAGGTCTGTTGTTGGTGAAGTACTATCTGCATGTACTTCTTCATATTTCCATTTTTATGATTCAAATACATGTATTATGCATCAGTGACATATTTTATTGTTGCCAGAAATAAATGTCATGTAAAATAAATGTATATCGAGTTAGGAGTTAGCTCGAAAGTAATCAAGACCAGATATATACTATTATAAAAATATGAAATATCATGTGTAAACAATACAGGCGTCATTCTAGTACATCGTTGTAAGACAGGACTTGAAACTTAACTTTTTATGTCACCAGTTCAGGCGGATTGACAGGGTATAATTTCAACCAGTCCGCAGAAAAAATTACCAGTCTACCAGTTTTCCAGAAATAATTAAACATATTTCACTATTAATGAACATATCAAAATGAAATAATGGAATTCAACTAGATTATATGCATATGCTTCAGACAATATTCTAACGCTTATGCGAGATTTATATTTACTAATTGGGTTCGTCTGGTATCTACAGAGGAATGCCAATTGCATGTTTTAGTATGTTTTCCAAAATGACGTTTTGGAAAATTGACCAGTCATAGTCTCCACATACTAATGGCATTCAGCTGAAAAACAATCGATTGCATTTACTCAGCATGAGGTGACATTCTAGAACAGTTATGGGTGAGCTTTTAGTGGAATCATTAGAATTCATGGTGGCTCAATTTTCGTGGAACTCGAGGGTACCCCTCACCCACGAATTTACATCCTCAATGAATAAAGAATCATATAATTACATTCCAGAGTTATCTTTCTTACAAATATATAAATCCACGAAATTACGTCCCCATGAACCCATAAAAATTCAGCAATCCACAAAAATTGGCCCCCACGAATTTAAATGATTCTACAGTAATAGGTTTTTTCTTTTGTTACCCAGAATTGATCCTTTAATTATAATTTACAGAACAAAAAGGGGCAAAAAGATGATCATATTTCTTTTTTCAATATGGAGAAATTTGCAAATAATTCAAACACTATAAATATGACGAATTTTGCATGGGCATATCATAGGATAAATAGTCTTAACAAAAATAAGCTAATGCATGATTTCTTCAATTGTTGATATTTGACTGTCCAAACTACATGTATGTAATTCGATCCATACCAATCATAAACTTAAGAGGAGAAATTTGTATTTCTTTCAAAATTCATAAAGGTTATAATGTGATTAGATGATTTTCCTATAACTTGGAATGTTTTAATGATTGCAGGTGGCGTTAATAGAATTCAATATTATTTGATGTAGTATCACGTTGGAAATTGGAAATGTATTCAAATATAGATAAAGCTACATGACATAGCTTGATAAAACTAAAAAGTTATATTGCTAAATCAAGAGATTTTACTAGACTTGTTTATCTTGGAGTAAGATTTTGTGTAGATATTTCATGCATGTACTGTTCATATATAGGCTCTACAGAATTTTGGTATTATGTGCATACAGCCTTGAAAAAATCAGTAAAGTACATATATGATATTACAATTTTGCTGGATTATGTCTGTATTTTCAGTGTATTTGATGGCATAGAGATCTGATTACTATGGATTCACAACAGGACTTGTCTGCCCAATCCGTGCAATCAACCGTAGTAAATCTTCAAGACTTGCACAGCTACCTTGTAACTTTTAACAAAGAAATAGGGCCAAGTGATCAAAGTGCATTTCAGGTATTCCTGCTTGTTAAGATGACAGGCAATATGCATTTTAGACACATATGTAATTTTGATACATTAGAATAGCAAGATTTGAATTAAATTACCCAGATTTTGAACATTCATGAAATCATTTCCATCTCTAATCTTGTTTAATATATCCCAACAGACAGATTTGAATGAATGTCCCAGATTTTCAATGTGTCCATACTTATAAGGGTTGGCTGTATGGTAAAAATCCATAGATGTAATATAAGTTTTGAGATGCAATTAATTATACCCCCCGAACGAAGTTCTGTCTGTCTACAGATTCGTGTCCGGGCCATAACTTCTTTGTTCTTTGACATAGGCATACCATATTTGGCACACAGGTGGATCACCATGAAACGATGTGTCGAGTACCTTCATGACCTCTATATGATCTTGACCCTTAACCTCAAGGTCAAAATTAAAGTGTTTTTTTTACAGTGGATTCGTGTCCGGGCCATAACTTCTTTGTTCTTTGACATAGGCATACCATATTTGACACATGAGTATATCACAATAATTGAATTGATGATATCTTCAAATAATTACCGGTAAGGATATCTTCAATTGTTAGCTCACCTTGGGTGAAGGGCTTTCAAGTTTTATCAAATGAAGGGCCATGCCCCCTTTAAAGGGGAGATAATCACAAAACTGCAAAAATAGGGTGGGGTCATTTAAAAATCTTCTTCTTCACTGGGCCAGAAGAGCTGAGATTTACATGAAAGCTTTCTGACATAGTGTAGATTCAAGTTTGTTCAAATCATGGCTCCCGGGGGTAGGTTGGGGCCACAATAAGGAATCAAAGTTTCACATGGGAATGAATAGGGAAAATCTTTTAAAATCTTCTTCTCATGAACCACTGGGCTAGAAAAGTACAAATTTACATGAGGCCATATTTAAAAGAATGTTTGTTTCCCCTCCCCCGGGTCTGACTTTTGAAACAGACCAGGCAGGCAGGTTTTTTTTTTTTTTTTTTGAAAATTTTTGTTGGAAACACCTATGAAAAAGCAGCTCAGAGCACTGATAGTCATTTTCAATACTGTACATCAGAAGAAGAGTATGCCATGTGTTGGTCGAGCTTGTTTTTATGTTGGTCACTGGATTAACATGTCTGCTGGCATTTATAATTCATATTCTTGGACATGTTAGTGTGAATGCACTCAGTGGATGCAATATGTTGGTTTACTTTACGAATAGCTACATAGAAACATTACATCATTTCAAAGAAAACATTCAAAACCAAAACATTTATTCTTGACTTAGTAGAAATATAGATGTACTTAATAGGATATCAGAACGATTTTTGTTCCGGAAATTAAAAAAAAAATTAAAAACTGCGCAATTTTGGGGTTAAAAAAATTTGACACGGGCCCTTTTTTTTTAGACCCGGCCGGGCAAGGGGAAACAAACATATTTTTATTTTTAGCCTGAAAGCTTCCTGACATAGTGCAGATTCAAGTTTGTTAGTATCATGGTCCCCCGGATGTAGGTTGGGGCCACAATATAGGGATCAAAGTTTTATATGCAAATTATATAAAGGGAAAATCTTTAAATATGGGGCTACCTTGACTCAGGTGAGCGATGTGTAACACACTTAAATAATATCTTCTTTAGTGCTATTGATACTAAATTGAAACTAAATGGATATTTAGAAAGATCAGGTAGTCCTAATTTACCAAAATAATAAATTTGATGATCCGATGGGTAGGGGGTTTGGTATTAGGGTGGGGCCAAAATAGTCAATTATTAAATGTGTGAATAATAGAACATTTTTAACTTCTTGATAAGTATCATTCCAATTCCTTTTAATTTTGATATGAGCCATCTTTGGGACAAGGGGGACATAAATTGTAAATTACAGTTTTTCTGCACCCCTGGGGCCTTAGGAGTGGGGCAAAAATTTACCACTTTTTAAAAATCTTCACTGCAACCACATGTTTAAGAAAAACTAAATGCATAGTGATGTAGAGCAGGAGGGCCTCTACCAAACTGTAAATTTCATGATCCGCAGGACAGAGGTTCTGACCCCAGTGACAGGGCCAAACTTGGTATAGAATGTTTCTGTGTAAAACCTTTAAATAACATTTTCTTTAGTGCTATTAATACTAAATTGTAACTAAATGGACATTTAGAAAGAACAGGTAGTCCATTACCAAAATTGTAAATTTGGTGATCCCAGGGGTAGGGGTTTTGGTGGAAGGGTTGGACCAAATTGGTCAGTTATTAAATGTGTAAATAATAGAACATTTTTAACTTCCTCTTGATAAGTACCATTCCAATTCCTGTTTTTGTATGAAGCATCTTTGGGACAAGGGGGACATAAATTGTAAATTTTGAGAACTCCTGCACCCCTGGGGCCTTAGGGGTGGGGCAAAAATTGAGCGTGCAATTTTCAAAACTCTTCTCCTCTACAACCACAAATGTGTAAGAAAAACTAAATACATTGCGATGTAGAGCAGGAAGTCCTCTATCAAAATTGTACAGGGTGGGGCCAAAACATAGTGTATTATATTGTATATATTTGTAAAACATTATAAATGATATCTTCTTTATTGCTATTGATACTATATTGAAACTAAATAGATATTTAGAAGGAATAGATCAACCTTTATGAAAATTGTAAGTTTTATTATCCCTGGGGGTAACTGTTTTTTGTTCCAGGATGGGGCCAAAATTATTTTAGTGATTATTGTCTTTATCATTTGAAAGAGGGGCCTCCGTGGCTGAGTGGTTAGAGCATCGCACGTAAAATCACACTGCCCCTTACCTCTGTCGGTGCGGGTTCGAATCCCGCTCGCGCCGTTAAGTGAGAAAGTTTCCCAGTTTACTTTCGGAAGGTAGGTGGTCTCTACCCAGGTACATTGTATCTGGGCTCTCTCTTCCACCAATAAAAACCGGGTGCCACCAGATAACTGAAAAATTGTTGAGTGTGGTGGAAAACATCAATCAATAAATCATTTGAAAGACTTCTTTATGTTTGCTTTTACGGTATAAAAACTACCTGCATATTTAGGAAAAGCAGGAAAGGGTGTACCAAAGTTATGAATTTTGCAACCTTAGGGTTTTGACTCTAGACTAGGATAGGTCTAAACTAGCCATATCATATCAATGTAACATATATTATGCAAAGCCTTCCATTAAAGCCTTTCGAGGGCTTTTAAGTTTTAATAACACATCAGATCTTATTTTATACTGTTAAATATTAGAATTTAGCTTTGATATGCAGAACAGGATTTCATAGCCCTTGGCACTAGTCAAGTTATACTTTTAACTAATAAGTCAGGTGACCAATATGGCCTGTGGGCCTCTCGTTTATATTTTTATCATCTTCCTCATTGACTGTAGGTGCACTCTGTTCCACTGAGGCATTCAGAGTAGCATCAAATGCACCTTCTACACAAAAGAGCTCTTATCACGAAACTTCTGTATTGTTTTTCATCTTGTAATTTTTTTATATACAATTTCAGTTAAAAACTGTGCAGGTTGGAACAAGTATAGTGGAAGACAAATCAGATTGTGTGAAAGATGAAGAAACTGAAGGGACATTAAATGATGCATCAGAGGCTATTGGTGAGCTAAGCTATCATCAAGCAGAACTTTATACATAGAATATCAGTTGTATTTGTTAAACATTCTACTGTTAGAGCAAGTATCATATGGCAAATTGCAATACATGGTGCCGAATAGATTTCAACTGAATTTGCTTCAGTTGGGTGTGATTTGTAACGTGTAATGTGGGTTCAAACCACAAATAATAATTTTTCTTAAACGTTTCCTACGTTTCTAAATGATTGCATTAAACTATAGTTCTAAACAATGATAATAAATCAATTTGAATCAAACACTGTGATTATTTCCTTATTGATTTATTATATGATTTTCCTCTAACTATTCCTTGCCTAGTTTAATCACTCGTGTTTCAGCCTCTGGTCTGAAACCACTGTTTCAGACGCTGTTTCAAACTACAAGTTTAAACCCTTTATTTATTTGAGCATTTGCTCCCGGGCTATCTTCTGAAGGAATAATGTCTCAAATGGTCCACCCGCAGTAATTTGAGGTCCCGCATATGAGACAATAAACCTTACCTAAATTCTGGATGTGAGATACGATCTTCTCTCTTCTCCGTCTATCAGCAAACTAACTTAGATGCACAGAAGCGCCTTCTATTTATACCTCCGTTCAATTCTGCTGACTCATATACTAGTCTCCAAAACGTTTGAGACAATGTACAACACACAAGGAATAGCTAATCATTGACAAGACTTTGATTGACCCTGATTGCCTCATTTACATAATCAAAGGAATTTTCATTACACATAGAATATCAGTTGTATTTGTTAAACATTCTACTGTTAGAGCAAGTATCATATGGCAAATTGCAATACATGGTGCCGAATAGATTTCAACTGAATTTGCTTCAGTTGGGCGTGATTTGCCAGTTCATTACTCTATAATGACTATAGATGTGTGCAGTGATATGTATAGGGTGTTGTTACATCTGTATGAGTTTTATTTGATCAGAATCTTGCACATAAAGTATGAGAAGCATGACACTCAATGATTCTTTTGATATGTATGCAATATTTACATGTAATATTTACAAGTTATACATATGTGCATTTGTTATCACCACGTGTTGGGAATTCAGAACACAAGTAAACCGGATGAAGAAAATTTTCTTGCTCAGATATGCAGCTGAACACATGGAATTATTTTCACTGCGCATAACACTGTCAATGTTAGTCACTAGTGGTATGTGCCAGAAGCACTAGCCCAAAGTCGATACTAGTAATTTAGTAGAAATTGGTTTGGGCTAGTAAAATCTTGTAGTACTAGCCCAAAGCCATAAAATTATGATAGTAAAAATTGATTTGGGCAAGTAGAAACTGGTAAGCACTGGCCTGAAGTCAGAACAATAGGAAGTAGTGCTAATTGAAACAGGGACTAGTACAGATGTTACCCAAATGCCCCCCCCCCCCCCCCCCCCCCCCCACTTAACACTTTAAGTCCAAATGAATCCCTGAATAGACACTTACATTACAAGCAGTATGGATTTTAATCTATTTCCTTAATTCATATTAAAGATAAGTATAAAACTTAAAGCATTATCCAATCAAAATCAATCAAATAAGCATGTATATGCTGGTCAATAATTTAGACCATGCCAATTCATTAAGAGTCAAAAAATCTTTCAACAGTATGATTTTCAGACTAATTTAAACATTTAAAGATCTTCTCAATCCCAGCAGGGCCATTATAAGTGATATATATCAATATGCATCCATGCTCATAAGGTATTGCAGATTTCAGTGTATTCAAATCATCACCCCTGGGGGTAGGATTGGGCCACAATAGTAGCAACTTTCCAATTACATATCTGCCTACATTATCTACAAGTAAAATCTATATGTTAAAAGCCAAAATATATAAAAAGGTATTTTCTTAAAATTTACCATTTTTCAAACACCTGCTGCTCTCACACACATGCATGGAAGAAGAATCTGAAAAAAAAATTGCAAAACTACAATGTGTTTACTTCTTATCCCAAACAAGTGCAGCATTTCATGAAGGGTTGGTGTTACTGCTATTCATTAGTTTGCTATTTTATGCTTTTGATGATGATAGTTTTCTCATTTTCACGCTGATAGACAATCACTGCTGTCTTTATTTTATTTTATTGATATGAAAATTACATGTATCAGGATTTCAGATAAAAAAAAATTATTTAAAATGTTTAAATTTTAGGTGAGACAAACAAAGTTGTAGACATTGGAACTCTATCTGTGAATTTAGGACAAATGCAGGATGAGGGCAGCACACAAGAATTACATGCAGCGGATCAAAATAATGGCATGGTCCAGGTGTGTTTAAATTTTACAAAGGCTTTGCAAAAAAGAATCTGTTTTTATTTTACAATGTCCTTGAAAAAATGCTGCCATCAATTAGATTTGTTTGAAACAAGTTTTACAATTGTAAGTTCTTACCAAAAAAGTATATATTTTTAAGATATTTTGTTTTCCCACATCGAATGTACTTGTTTTCAATGGCTAAAATCATGTAAATGTAATTTTAGAAAGTATTTTAAAAATTGTTCATGCTAAAACCAAGTAAAAAAAAAATTATGCTGCAAAAATATGTGCATGTGTATTGTGGTTTTACCTTTTGTATTGAATACTAATTCCATTTTATTCTAATGCTTAAATGATCAAGGAAACAAAGAACATTGAGTAGGTTTCCACAAAATGACAAATCAACAAAAATTGTATTTTTTGATAAATTCATGAGAATTGATGTTATTACAATTTGTACTGTACATAAAAGGTTCAGGTACCTGTGTCTGAGATGGGAAACTCCAATTTGATTCAACATGTTCAAGTCATCTCAATCAATGGAAACCAATGCTCAACTATTCTCAGTTCAAATTCCTCTACTGAACTGCAAACTGGACAATGTGAACAGGTAAATTTGAATACATGAAATGAAAACAAGGATGGACATTTAGGAATTCAGTCATAGTTATATATGAGTTTTAAAAAAAAATGAAATTAGGAACATTCAAATGTAATGAGTACTTTATGTGGAATGTTGAATTGCAGCTTTGTTTAGCTTGGTGCAGACATGCAAGTATTTTCAGAGTACATTCTGGAAATAAATTGCATTTACCTTAATGTTTTTGTGTATTTGACATAATTATATTTGTATCATTTTAAGGCTATTCTATCATGCAATGAGAAATCTGAAGCAGAAGCAGTGCTAGCAACAGTGTCAACATCTAGTTCTGGTCAGGTAAGAAACCAACCCACATTACAGGTCAGTAATGTGCCCTGAAATATTCTTTTCCACTTGAACGGTGAAGAAACGGTGAATGAATGCAGAGTGAATTGTGTGTGAACACTGAACGCAGTTTGATGAATGGTGAGCAAATGCAGAACGTTAATGGAGCCCAAACACGGGTGCAAAGTGAACGGAGAATGCAAGGTGAATTATTTATTCAGAAAGTCTCAGATGTTTTCCTTGCATTGTACTATTTCATAATCAAGTAAGAATAAAAGATATTTTTATTCAAGCAATGAGTGCTGACATCACTACATTAAAAGCTATATAGCTTTTTAGCTCACCTAAGCTGAAAGCTCAAGTGAGCTTTTCTGATCGCCTGTTGTCGTCGTCTGTCCATCTGTCTGTCTGTAAACTTTTTACATTTTCGACTTCTTCTCCAGAGCTATGGGGCCGATTTCAAACAAACTTGGCACAAAGCATCCTTGGGTGAAGGCAATCACAAAACTGCAAAAATAGGGTGGGGTCATTTGAAAATCTTCTTAAAAACCACTGGACCAAAAGAGCTGAAATTTGCGTGAAAGTTTCCTGACATAGTGCAGATTCAAGTTTGTTAAAACCATGACCCCCGGGGTTAGATTGGGGCCACAATAGGGGATCAGAGTTTTACATGTGAATATATACAGGTTAAATCTTTGAAAATCTTCTTCTCAAGAACCACTGGGCAGGAAAGTTTACGTTTACATGAAGGCTTCCTGACATAGTTCAGATTCAAGTTTGTTAACATCATGAACCCAGTAGTAGGATGGGGCCACAATTTCGAATCCAAGTTTTACATACAAATATATAGAGAAAATCTTTAAAAATCTTCTTCTCAGAAATGGGCGAGAGAATTTTACATTTACATGAAAGCTTCCTGACATAGTACAGATTCTAGTTTGTTCAAATCATGGTCCCCCGGAGGTAGGTTGTGGCTTATGGGCCTTTTGTTTGTGAACACTTCCCAGAAGAAGTAGATAAACAAAGACACATTCAATGTCATGAGAAATATGATGCATCTGTACATGTATGTTCCCGTATATATATACATATTGCATAATTATCTATGTATGCTTCTTACATATATATATAAGATATACATTATACAATTATTTTAACGCTGTTGGATATTTCCTGCATGAAGAAAAAAAAAGTAAGCATGCAATTTATCAAACAGTAATTGATGATCAGATAAAGAATTTAATGGATAATTCTTAAAGACAATATTTAAACAATAAAATGTAAGTGGGGTATGAATTTTTTTTCTGCAATGCTAGCTACTTTCATCACACGATATAACAATTAACAAAGAAAGACATTTTATTATTTATAATTTTAGGTCTTTGGGACAAGGGGGACATAAATTATAATTTTCAGGACTCCTACAGTAACACCCCTGGGGCCTTGGGAGCTGGGCAAAATCTGCCGAAAATTGACCAATTTTCAAAAATCTTCTTCTCTACAACTGCATATCTTTAAGAAAAACTAAATGCATAGTGATATAAAGCAGGAAGATCTCTACCAAAATTGTAATTTTCAGGATCCCTGAGGTAGAGGTTCTGACTCCAGGGTTGGGGCCAAACTTGGTATATAGTGTATATCAAAACATATAAATGATATCTGATTTAATGCTACTGATACTAAATTGAAACTAAATAGATATTTAGAAGTGGTAGATAGTCCTTTATCAAAATTGTAAACTTCCTGATCCTAGGGGATAAGGATATCCTTTTAGGGTGGTGCCAAAATTATTATAATGATTTGTCAGAAGGACTTCTTTATGTTTGCTGATACCGTATAAAATCTAAATGCATATTTAGGAATAGTAGAAAAGGATGTATAAAAAATGATGAATTTTGCAACCCCAGGGTTTTGACTCTAGGGTAGGTCCAAATTTGTCATATCATTTAATGTTAATACATGTATTATAATATGTAAAGCCTTTCATCAGTGTAAGGGCATTGAAGTTTCATGAACACATCTTCACGGTGGTGAATTACGTGACTTTGGCTTTATTATGTTATGGTGCTGTCCGTCTGGCTGGCTGGCTGTCCGTCCATCCATCCTGGGTCATGTTTTCCACACTTTTTTCCGTAACGGATGCATGTACAACTTTGAAATTTGGTCACAATATCTCCCTCAAGAATTGTAAGAGTGAGTTTGCATTTCAGCTGGATTGGTTCGTTGTTGACCTACTTTAGGGCTATAAGTAGGTCAAACAGTTTTCCGGACTTTTTTTTCATTACAGATATAGATATTGCCCTGAAATTTACACATAAGCTTCCTTTCAGGGGAATGCAAGTTCAGTTTGCATTTCAGCTGGATTGGTCCGTCTGTCCGTGACCTACATTAGAACTAAAAGTAGGTCATATAGTTTTCCGGGCTTTTTTAGCTCACCTGAACCGAAGGTTCAAGTGAGCTTTTCTGATCACATTTTGTCTGTCGTCCGTCTGTAAACTTTTCACATTTTCGACTTCTTCTCCAGAACCACTGGGCCAATTTCAACCAAACTTGGCCAAAAGCATCCTTGGGTGAAGGGCTTTCAAGTTTGTTCAAATGAAGGGCCATATCCTTTTCAAAGGGGAGATAATCACAAAAATGCAAAAATAGGGTGGGGTCATTTAAAAATCTTCTTCTCAAGAGGAGCTGAAATTTACATGAAAGCTTCCTGACATAATGCAGATTCAAGTTTGTACAAATCATGGCCCCCGGGGGTAGGATGGGGCCACAATAGGGGATCAAAGTTTTACTTACAAATATATAGGAACAATCTTTAAAAATCTTCTTTTCAAGAACCACTGAGCCAGAAAAGCTGATATTTACATGAAAGCTCTCTGACATAGTGTAGATTCAAGTTTGTTCAAATCATGGCCCCTGGGGGTAGGATGGGGCCACAAGGGGGAGTCAAAGTTTTACATACAAATATATAGGAAAAATCTTTAAAAATCTTCTTCTCAAGAACCACTGAGCCAGAAAAGCTGATTTTTACATGAAAGCTTTCTGACATAGTGCAGATTCAAGTTTGTTCAAATCATGGCCCCCCTGGGGTAGGATGGGGCCACTAGGGGGGATCAAAGTTTTGCATACAAATATATAGGGAAAATCTTTAAAAAAAATCTTCTTCTCAAGAAACACTGAGCCAGAAAAGCTGATATATACATGAAAGCATTCTGACATAGTAGAGATTCAAGTTTGTTCAAATCATGGCCCCCGGGGGTAGGGTGGGGCCACGGGGGGGGGGGGGGGGGGGGGTCAAAGTTTTACATACAAATATAGGGAAAATCTTTAAAAATGTTCTTGTCAAGAACCACTGAGCCAGAAAACCTGATATTTACATGAAAGCTTTCTGACATTGTGTAGATTCAAGTTTGCAAAAATCATGGCCTCCAGAGGTAGGTTGGGGCCATAATAGGGACTAAGGTTTTACATGCAAATATGTATGGAAAGTCTTCAGATATGGGCAAAGGTGACTCAAGTGAGCGATGTGGCCCATGGGCCTCTTGTTTCATTATGGATAAAGATATTGCCCTGAAATTTAGTCGGAGGTTTCCTCTTGGAGGAATACAAGTTTAGTTTGCATTTCAGCTGGATTGGTTCATCCATGACCTACTTTTAAGCTAAAAATAGGTCAAACAGTTTTCCGGGCTTTTTTTCATTACGGATACAGATATTGCCCTGATATTTAGTCAAAGGCTTCCCCTCAGAGGAATACAAGTTCAGTTTGCATTTCAGCTGGATTGGTCCATCCTTGACCTACCTACTTTTGGACTAAAAATAGGTCAGACAGTTTTCCAGACTTTTTTTTCATTATCATGGATACAGATATTGTCCTGAAATTTAGTCAGAGGCTTCCTCTTGGAGGAATACAAGTTCAGTTTGTATTTCAACGGGATTGGTCCATCCTTGACCTACTTTTTGGAAAAAATTAGGTCAAACAGTTTTTTTGGCTTTTTTTTAGTAAACTCTTTAGTAAACTTTTTTGAGTAAACTCAGGTGACCTATTGCAATTGGTTTTGTCCGTCGTCACCCGTCGTGCTTCGTGCGTTTACAATTGAACATTTTTAACTTCTTAATAACTACCAGTGGGGCCAAAATGGTCAGTTATTAAATGTGTGAACAATAGACGTTTTTAACTTCTTCTTGATAACTATCATTCCAATTCTTTTCAAATTTTGGTATGAAGCATATTTGGAACAAAGGGAACATAAATTGTAAATTTCAGGATTCTTGCACCCCTGGGGCCTTAGAGGCAGGGCAAAAACTGCCCCAAAATGACCAATTTTCAAAAATCTTCTTCTCAAGAACCACACACATGTAAGAAAAACTAAATGTATAGTGATGTAGAGCAGGAAGGCCTCTACCAAAATTGTAAATTTCATGATCCCCGGGGAAGGGGTTCTGACCCCAGGGCGGGGCCAAACTTGTTATATAGTGTTTATGTGTAAAACACTTAAATAACATTTTCTTTAGTGCTTTTGATACTAAATTGAAGCTAAATGGATAGAGCAGGTAGTCTTTTACCAAAATTGCAAATTTGATTTTCCCCAGAGTAAGGGTTTTGACCCCAGGGTGGGGCCAAAATTGGTATGTATAGTATTTATGTGTAAGTTTGCTGATACTGTATACAATCTAAATGCTTACTTAGGAATAGCAGAAAAGGATATACAAAAAATGGTGAATTTCACAACCCAGGGTTATGACTTTAGGATGAGTCCAAATTAGTCATATATTTTGATGTTTCAATGTTAATACACCTATTATTTAAAGTCTTTCATGAGTGTATTCACTTTTGAGGGCAGTGAAGTTTTAAGAACACATCTTGTTATATACTGTTGCTGAACATTAGAATTTAGCTTAGATATTCAGAGCAGGAAATTCTTTCTAGATTTCATAGCCTATGGAAGTAGTGATAGTTTTTCACTAGTATTCAGGTGACCGATAAGGCCTGTGGGACTCTTGTTTCATTTCGGATACAGATATTGCCCTGATATTTAGTCAAAGGCTTCCTCTCAGAGGGATACAAGTTCAGTTTGCATTTCAGCTGGATTGGTCCATCCTTGACCTACTTTTGGACTAAAAATAGGTCAGACAGTTTTCCAGGCTTTTTTTCATTACGGATACAGATATAGCCCTGATATTTAGTCAAAGGCTCACTGTCCGACAGGCGTATATTCACTATATTGTACCGTTTGCGGTACTCTTGTTAGAAAATGTTGCATAGAGAGTACATGATTTGTCGTTTATTTTTCCTTGCACAGTTTTCAAGTTAGGACCTTCTTATTTTACAAAGTATTTGTATGGGTATGGAAGATGTGCATGTGGCAAGGATTTTGATTTTCTTCAATTTTTGAGACAATTACAGGTTGTTGAACTTAGTCTGTTTTGAGGAAATATATTAAGTAAACTCCTCACAGTTTAGAAGCTAGGGTCTTTGTAAATAAGTTGGAAGATATGCATAGTGCAAGGATTTTGATTCTCAACAATTTTTAATTTTCTTTGATGTTTTAAATATTTACAGGTTGTTGAACTTGGTCAAATTTTGGGAAATATTTTACACACAGAAGTCTTGGTTTGTCTGTCTACCTCCCATTACAGTTTTAAGCTAAGACCCTTTATTCATACAATGCAAAGAAAGTATGTCACAGCCTGATGATGGCTGATACTACCTGAAGCAAAGTTCTACAAATTATAGCTTAAGAAAAACACCTTATTTATGCATTTTCATGGGCGTATTATGTAATGTTTGCGGTACTCTTTTGTTTAATTTGATTAAAGGACATAAATAGTTTATTATTCCACGAATAAAACAAAATTATCAATAACATGACAGAATTTAAACACATATTGTATAATCCAATGCGTGTTCAATGTTTGTCACAGCTTTTTTAACTATATTGAACTTGGGATGTATTGACTATTTTTATGAGGTTCCCTGAGTTTCAGTATATCTAGACAGGATGATAGTGTCCATTAATTACTTTTCAGTTTTCTTGATATCAATTAAATTACTTACATTCAATAGACTTAGTGTAACTGAAGTTTCGTATTTCTGAACATCAATTTATTCTTTAAGATGGAGTCTGAAGATGTTGCAGGAGCCCAGCTGGTAGCGTTACAGAACTCTTCTGACAGTTCCCAGCCCCAGCTAGTTGCTGTACAGACAGAAGATATACCTCCAGAGGCAGTGGAAGCTTCTCAAATGCTCATACCAAACATTGCTGGGGGCGAAAAACTGCCAATGGTCACCCTCATGCCTCCAGATGGAAGTCAGGGAGAACCCATGAACTACTTTTTGATTGTGACAAACAGTAATGAGAAGGATGGGACAAACTTAAAGCCAGTCACACTTGATATGAGGCACCTAAGTGAGATCAAGACTGAGAAAGATGAAGTGGAAGAGTTGATTGATGAAGATGGGAATGTTCGAAGAGTAATCGAAATCGCACCTAAATTTGACATTCATGGAACACATACCACACTGTTGCAATGCAGATACTGTGAATACACTAGTCCTAAACGCTACTTGCTGATGAGACACATGAAAAGCCACTCTGAGGATAAACCACATAAATGCAATGTTTGTGATAGGGGGTTTAAAACCATGGCTTCCCTACAGAACCATGTTAACACTCACACAGGAACTCGTCCGCATAAATGTAAAGAATGTGAGTCTGCTTTCACCACTTCTGGAGAGCTTGTTCGACACATTAGGTACAAACATACCTTTGAGAAGCCACACAAATGTACTGAGTGTGAGTATGCCAGTGTTGAACTGAGTAAACTGAAGAGGCACATGAGATCTCATACAGGAGAAAGACCTTATCAATGTATGCATTGTAATTATGCCAGTCCAGACACGTACAAACTGAAACGCCACTTACGAATCCATACTGGAGAAAAGCCATATGTCTGTGATATCTGTCAAGCACGATTCACTCAGAGCAATAGTCTAAAGGCTCACAAGCTGATTCACACTGGGAACAAGCCGGTGTTTCAGTGTGAGCTCTGTCCCACTACTTGTGGCAGAAGGACTGATTTAAAAATCCACATGATGAAACTTCACTCAAGCAGCACTCCATTGCAGTGTAAGAAATGTGCTGAGACTTTTCCTGATAGATATTCTTGCAAAATGCACATGAAAACACATGAAGGGGAGCGATGTTTTAAATGTGAGCAGTGTGACTATGCTGCCATGTCGTTACGCCATTTAGAAGCACACATTCTAACACATACAGGTAAGTTTGAGATTTAGAAGACACATTCTAACACATACAGGTAAGTTTGACATTTAGAAGACACATTCTAACCCATACAGGTAAGTTTGACATTTAGAAGACACATTCTAACACATACAGGTAAGTTTGACTTCAATTTAGTGAATCATTGAAGATACATGTATTAAGGTGGCTTGTTACACTAAAATTTTATTTAGTGGCTCATTTAAGCACCTCGTATGAAGTATGATTTCACCATCAAAAGAGTGATGCAAGCTCTCAATTATTTTATATGATTTTTTAATGATTATTTCTGGAATGATAAAAGAAGTGTTTTGTTCACAAATCAGAGATTTTAAAATCCAGACTTCACTGTGATTTGATGCATGAGATAAATATCCAATAAAACCTATATAAAAAAAGAAGACTCGTATAATTCTCTAATTTTTTATCAGGTCACCTGAGTTTTTCACCTGAGTAAACTCAGGTGACCTATTGCAATTGGTGTCGTTGTGCGTTAACAAACATTTTTAACTTCTTCTTCATAACTGCCATTCCTATTCTTTTTAAATTTGGTATGAAGCATCTATGGGACAAGGGGGACGTAAATTGTAAAGTTTCAGGACTCCTGGACCCCTGGAACCCTAGGGGCAGTGCCCAAAATTGACCAATTTTCAAAAATCTTCCTCTCTAGAACTGCACATGTGTAAGAAATCTAAATGCATAGTGATGTAGAGCAGGAACAGGGATCAACATTAACGGTTGTCTGATTGCCCGAGGCAAGTGTAAACCCAGTTTGGACAAGTGAAACTCAATACACACTTGCCCGATGGGGCAAGTGATTTTTTCAGTAGGAAATGTAATAATTGTGTTAAGCTTGATGAATATCAAATATGAGAAAGTAAAGTCCAGCTCCATATCTTTTTGTTTCTTTACCGAATCGTCAGATCATAGTGAAGACCCATTCAGGTAGATTGTACTGTATCTTATCCTATCAGTAAGTCGTTCCAAATAACATACACTATCCGTGTACGACTTATTTTAGTCATGTTTGTAAGAAAATGGGTGCTTCACAACCGTCTCCCTATAAAAAGGGGGTTGTTGAAAATAAGAATAAATCTGAATTAAAAAGAAAACTTGAGATTCATGGGGCGTGACAATCCTAATTTTCGGGTTTAATTAACACTGACAGCAGTATGATCTGTACCATGTGTCAGACATCTGTGCAGCATTACACCCGCTAATGCCGGTACTTTGTACATAATTTTTTACCGGTAATACAATTTACAGAATTGATAGCATCCATGGATAATTTTTTTGAGTTATTGATTAAAAACTGATTTGTTACACTTTTGAAACTTTTTTTGAATTGAAATAAAACATTGATCATTTGAATCAATTACATGTATCAAAAGTTTCCCTCATGTTACATCCCTAGTCCATTATTTTGCGGTGAAAAGATCCATTTCCCTACATTGCGTTTTGCAATTTTCTTATCTATAACTTTCAATGTCATTTTTTTCTATTTCATTCAACAGCAATAATGCAACGTGTATGGCAAAATTCCCATGTATAACTTCTTACCTTGGGGAAGAAGGGCAAACTTGAAACAGGGAAAACTATTCTAAAGAAGGGAAAACTTAATTATTCACTGATTGACCATGTTGACAGAGGGAGATAATTTGAATTACTGGTTCATAGGCCTATTAGAGTCTAAAATATTTCAGACAACTTATTTTTCATTTGGACAAGTAAAACTTCGAGTTTACTTGCCCGATGGGCAAGTAAGATGAAAAGTTATTGTCTATTCATTAGTGTTAATGTCTTCTCTGAGGAAGGCCTTTACCAAAATTGTAAATTTCATGATCCCCAGGGTAGGGGTTCTGACCCCAGGGTGGGGACAAACTCAGTATATAGTGTTTATGTGTAAAACACTTACCATGTAAAAAAAAATTTGGGTTGCCTTCCCTTTTAAATAAATGGATATTTAGAAAGAGCAGGTAGTCCTTTACTAAATTGTAAATTTGATGATCCCAGGCAGTGATTTTTGTACATTTTTTGCAAGGGTCCTGTGGCTTTCGAATTGGAGAAAAATTGTCGACATTTCAGTCAAATTCGGAAAAATCAATATTATTATAATTAAGTTTTAAAATCATATAAAACGTTATATTATCTTTATTTTACACAACCTTCTAAAATTTTCAACTATTCTATTCAAATCATCATTCCCATAACTTTTTGTTAAATCTTATGTATATAATTCACATCGAATGTTTATTTTTTTCAAATACGTTTTCCTTTCATAATATTATTGGGAAAAATGCAAGCTCAATTGGGAAAAAATTGGCAATTTTTAGGAGGGGAAAAGGCCGAAATCCGGACCCAAAATGGGCCTTAAAAAATCACTGCCAGGGGTAGGGGTTTTAGTATCGGGGTGGGACTAAAATGGTGAGTTGTTAAATGTGTGAACAATAGAAATTTTCAACTTTTTCTTGATAACTATCATTCCAATTCTTTTCAAATTTGGTATGAAGCATATTTGGAACAAGGGGGAAGGCGTGAATTGTAAATTTCAGTATTCCTGCATCCCTGGGCCTTCGGGGCGGGGCAAAAACTGTCCAAAATTGACCAACTTTCCAAATTAGTCATATATTTTGATGTTTTAATGTTAATACACCTTTATATTATGTAAAGCTTTTCATCAGTGTATGGACTTTTGAGGGCATTGAAGTTTTAACAACACATCTTGTTCTATACTGTTGCTGAACATTAGAATTTAGCTTAGATATTCAGAACAGGAATTTTTATGCCCCCGAGATCGAAGATCATGGGGCATATTGTTTTTGTCCTGTCTGTCATTCTGTCTGAAACTTTAACCTTGCTAATAACTTTTGAACAGTAAGTGCTAGAGCTTTGATATTTCACATGAGTATTCCTTGAGACAAGACCTTTCCGTGGGTACCAACATTTTTGACCCTGTGACCTTGACCTTGGAGTTTGACCTACTTTTTGAAAACTTTAACCTTGCTAATAACTTTTGAACAGTGAGTGCTAGAGCTTTGATATTTCACATTAATATTCCTTGTGACAAGAACTTTCCATGGGTACTAAACCTTTTGACCTTGGCATTTGATTTACTTTTAAAAAATTTGACATTGGTCATAACTTCTAAATGGTAAATATTAGAGCTTTCATATTGCACATGAGCGTTTCTTGTGACAAGATCTTTCTACTGGTAAAAAGATATTTGTTCTTGTGACCTTGTCAATCTTTGGAATTGGCCATTATCGGGGGCATTTGTGTTTCACAAGCAAATCTTATTTTTCTAGATTTCATAGCCCTTGAAAGTAGTGATACTTTTTCACTAGTACTCAGGTGACTGATAAGGCCTGTGGCCCTCTTGTTAAATAAAAAATCATCTATGAAAATTGCAATGTTCTTTTTGTTAATATTTTGTAAATTTATGGCAAATTGTCATTTGGAAAAAAGATATATTAGACAAATATATTTGAAAAAGGAATTGAAATGAAATGACCAAAGAACTAGAGCCACAAAGTACCAAAATTATAGTAATTTTATGGATTTGAGCCGAACCAGAGAAAAAAGTATCAAAATTAATAGAAATTACTAGAATAAAACTATTATTACTATTTTTATGCGCTTTTCATCAAGAAATTAGTTTCCTTTATAAATTCATTTCATTCGTAAACCTTTTAGCTCACCTGAGCCAAAGGCTCAAGTGAGCTTTTCTAATCAAAATTTGTCTGTTGTTTGTCGTCTTCGTTGTTGGCGTAAATTTTTCACATTTTCATCCTCTTTCCCATAACCACTAGGCCAATCTCAACCAAACTTGGCACAAAATATCCTTAGGTGAAGGGCTTTCAAGTTTGTTCAAATTTGTTCAAAGGAGAGATAATCACAAAATTGTTCTCAAGAACCACTGGGCCAGAGGAGCTAAAATTTACATGAAAGCTTCCTGACATAGTGCAGATTCAAGTTTCTTAAAGTCATGACCCCTGGGGGTAGGATGGGGCCACAGTAAGGGATCAAAGTTTTACATACAAATATATAGGGACAATCTTTGAAAATCTTCTTAAGAAACACTGAGCCAGAAAAGCTGAGATTTAATGAAAGCTTCCTGACATAGTGCAGATTCAAGTTTGTTCAAATCCTGGCCCCCAGGGGTAGGATGGGGCCAGAATAGGGGATCAAAGTTTTACATACTAATATATGGAAAAAAATCTTTAAAAATCTTCTTCTCAAGAACCATTGGGTCAAAGAAGTTTACATTGCATGAAAGCTTCCTGACATAGTGCAGATTCAAGTTTGTAAAAATCATTGCCCCCGGGGTAGGATGGAGCCACAATATGGGATCAAAGTTTTACATGCAAATATATATGGAAAGTCTTTAAAAATCTTCTTCTCAAGAACCATTGGGCCAGAAAAGTTTAAATTTACATGAAAGCTTCCCAACATAGAGTAGATCCAAGTTTGTGCAATTCATGGTATTTGGGGTAGGTTGGGGCCACATTGGGGGATCAAAGTGTTATATGCTGATATATAGGAAAAATCTTTAAAAATATCTCTTGAACTATTTAAGCTAGGGCTTTCGTACTTTGTATATACATTCTTTATGGAAAAACTTTTCATGTGCTGCAAGGGAGTATGATCATTGATGTGTAAGTTTGACCTACTTTTAATAAAAATCAGACCTATACAATGTCCCAAGCTATTTAAGGTAGATCTTTCATATCTTGTATATATATTTCTTATGGCAAGACCTTTCATTTCATATGATGTCTTTGACCTTGTGATCTTGGAGTTTGGGGAGACATTGTACTTTCTCTCCGTCCGTCTTGCCGTCTGTCTGTCACAAAATCTTGTGAACGCTTCTCCTATATGGCTTAGCAGACAGACCTGAAACTTTGTACAATGCTTCATTGCCATTTGTAGATGTGGATATTGGTGGGACAGGAGGATCCAAATATTTTCCTAAAAGTTATAGTGGATCTAAGAGGGATGAAGAAAGTAAAATAGCTTGTGAACACTCCTCTGCTATATGGCTTATTGGATAGATTTGAAACTTTGTACAGTGCTTCATTGCCATTTGTAGATGTGCATATTGTCGGGATAGGAGGATCCAATTATTTTCCTAAAAGTTATAGTGGATCTAAGAGGGGTGAAGGATGTAAAATAGTTTGTGAACACTTCTCTTATATGGCTTATTGGATGGACTTGAAATTTTGTACGATACTTCAATGCCATTTGCAGATGTGCATATTGCAGGGACAGGAGGATTCAATCGTTGTCCGTCCATAAAGTTATAGTGGATCTGAGGGGTGGAGAGTGTAAAATAGTTTGTGAACACTTCTGCTATGTGGCATATCAAAGTTCATAATGTCTATGTTCCTGTTCATGCTTTCTCCTCCATACCATGCAGTACATTAAGGGTAGGAGGTTTCATTGGAGCACTTCCAATTTGGGGCACTGGGGAGACTTTGTTTTTTTTCATAAAAACAATCTCTAGTTTGAATATAAATTCTTTATCGCAAGACCTTGTACACAATTTTGTTTGATCTTTTTGCCTTTTAAAGAGTTTAACTTCTTTTTAAAAAACATAACCTGTTCAATATCTCTGGAACTATTTAAGTTATGGCTTTCTTGTTTTGTATATAGGTTCTTTATAGCAATACCTGATTTCTTGACATTCCATAATTTCTTGAAGTTTGACCTTGTGACTTTGACCTTGACCTTAGAGTTGGACCTACTTTTTAAATCTCTGACCTAGTCAATATCTCCTGAAGTATTTAAGATAGAGCATTCATATTCTAGATTTCTTATGGCAAGGTCTTCATATCATTCCATGATCTATGACCTTGGTCTTATCTAGAACAGCAAGATCATGTTAGTCATATTGGTGTTGAGGCATCTCTGTGTTATGTGAATTCATTTTCAGTTGTTTTGTAATCCCTTGGGGGCTAGGTTTGGGCCAAAGTACGGAGTCAACATTTTTTATGGGATTAAAGATTGATTTCACAAAATCTTTTAAAAATCACAACAGCTAAACAATGGCAGAGCCAAATTGACTCAGGTGAGTGATGTGGCCCATGGGCTTCTTGTTAAAATTTTGATCAGGCTTGGTTAAAATTTGAAAAATCGCAATATTTCTGAATTTTGGCTATTTCATTTCAATCTCTTTTTAAAATTCAATTGTACATATATCTCTTTTTCTAATGGACATGTTTTTTGAAGACTTTTATAGCTGTAAATTAAAAAAATATCAACAAACAACATTTTCAATTTCCATGAATATTTTTCAGTTTAAAAACTCAGAACATCTATCTGAGTCTTTTAGGCATGTTTTTTTTTAAAATATTCATATCGTGAATCAAATCACAGCGAAATTTGGACTATAAAATCTCGTATTTGCAAATAAAAGCCTTTTTTTATTCCGGAAAAAATCACAAAAAATTCATATAAAATAATTGAGAGCTTGTATCGCCTTTCGATATCATGATGAAGACATACTTCATACGAGGTATTTTTCATGAACTATCAAATAAAATATAGGTGTAATGAGCCACCTTAAGTGGAATTACATGTGAAATACATTGAGTATTTATATTTTATTTTTTTTTCAATTCATTAAATCATTGTAGGGGAAAAACCATATGAGTGTGATGAGTGTGATGCCACTTTTCGACAGAAGCAGTTACTTAAACGACATAAAGGCCTCTATCACACTGATGAAACTACATGTATCTTAGGAGCCCCAACAAAGGACAGCAGATTGTAAGAATATGATTAAGAATCTGTTCTATATATCACTATAAATCATGCAATGTAAATATATCAGACATTTTATATGTGTTATGAAGTGCAAACTTAGAATGTACTGGTATGTGAAGTTAAAAATTTAACACTGTGCACATGATCTTTCAGAATTATTGCCAAAGGAGAGACAGATGAAAATAGGTAAATTTCACCTTTTCATACATTACAGGTTCATAATCATACAAAAATTTGCTAGACATTTTTAGGTCAATGATTGAGTCACTGTGGTGACCTACAGCTATTTTAAAAAGCTTTTTTAGGTCACCTGAGTCACTCAAATGACCTATTGCTATTGGTCTTTTGTGCAACATTTGTTAACAATTGAACATTTTTAACTTCTTGATAACTTTAATTCCAATTCTTTTCAAATTTGGTATGAAGCATCTTTTGGACAAGAGGGACATAAGTTTTAAATTCCAGGACTCCTGCACCCCTGGGGCCTTAGGGGTGTGGCAAAACTGCCAAAGATTATCCAATTTTCAAAGATCTTCACTACAATCACACTACATCTGCAAGAAAAACTGAATGCATAGTTATGTAATGAAGGACATTTAAAATTTCATGATCCCTAGGGCAAAGGTTCTAACTCCAGGGCAGGGTTAAAAGCCTAGGATCTGCACAATTCATTGGTATCTGATTTATTTAGTATGCCCCTTCAAAGAAGAGGGGCATACTGCTTTGTATTGGTCTGTTGGTCGGTGGTAGACCACATGTTGTCCACTCAATATCTGGAAAACCATTCATTGGTTCCTAATGATATTTCATATGTGGTTTGGTTATGTACGGAAGCCAATAGGTGCCAGGGTATAGAATATTCGTTTAACTGACGGCTGCCATTTAATTTATGTGGCGGCTGCCATTTAACTGGCGGCCGCCACTTATTAACTGGCGGTCGCCATATAAATTAACTGGCGGCTGCCACTTAATTTATCTGGCGCCCGCCACTTAATTTAACTGGCGGCGGCCAGTTAAAGGACACATGTGTTTTCAAATGCATTTTGCCTTCTTTATGCTTATAGTAATTAATTCTAATAGTTCATTCGTCGAAATATTGCGATAATTAACAACAATACAGACTTAAATCTAAGCCCCGATTTCAAAAAGTCTTTTCAATTAGTTAGGTAGTCACATGGTACAATGACATCACATGCGCCCTTCTTCGATCAACTGATTGTGAAAGTAGTGCGAGATATTATTAAAAACTCAGCTTTTAAGGACCTAATTTACTATACCCCCCAAACGAAGTTCAGGGGGGTATATAGGAATCACTCTGTCTGTCTGTCCGTCTGTCTGTGCAGATTCGTGTCCGGGCCATAACTTCTTTGTTCTTTGACATAGGCATACCATATTTGGCACACAGGTGGATCACCATGAGACGATGTGCCGAGTACCTTTATGACCTCTATATGATCTTGACCCTTGACCTCAAGGCCAAAATGGATTCGTGTCCGGAACATAACTTCTTTGTTCTTTGACATAGGCACACCATATTTGACACATGAGTGTATCACCATGAGACGATGTGTCGGGTACCTTCCTGACCTCCATATGACCTTGACCTCAAGGTCAAAATTAAAGGTTTTTACAATGGATTCGTGTCAGGGCCATGACTTCTTTGTTCTTTGACATAGGTACACCATATTTGACACATGAGTGTATCACCATGAGACGATGTGTCGAGTACCTTCATGACCTCTATATGACCTTGAACTTTGACCTCAAGGTCAAAATTGATTATAGGGTTTTGACATAGTCATACCATAAGACATGGGTGTATCACCATGAGACTATGTGTCATGTACATTCATGACCTCTTTATGACCTTGACCTTTGATCTCAAGGTCAAAATTATAGGTTTATGCCATGGATTTGTGTTCCGACTATGTCTTCCATTTTCTTCTACAAAGGCATACCATATTTTGACACTCAGGAAAGAGGTAATTTATACCTATTAACAACACCCTTTGGGAGATTGGGATAAGTGGGGGGTATTCTTAGTGAGCATTGCTCACAGTACATCTTGTTCAATTTAAAGTTAGGAAATACAATATTCTATTATTTATAATTAAAGTTCAATTATTTTGTATTTTAAATTTTTTTTGTAAATCTACCAGCTGGTAGAAGTTATATATGTTGTTACAAGGTGAAGGTCAGTTGATCCGAGTGTGTATTGAATTTGAAGACCAGAACAGAATTATGTAGTGCTTACAATGTAGCTTCGATATATCCATTTTCTCGCAGTTTATATGGGTCTCTGTTCAAGCTGTTTTTGAAAAGGTGGCTGGGTTGGGTTTTTTTAAAGGTAAAGTTCCTGCTCCAACAAAAAATTATCCATGTCTTTTTTATACGCCCGTCGAAGACGGGACGTATTATGGTATGGCTCTGTCCGTCTGTCTGTCCGTCTGTCCGAACCTTGTGGGCAGGATACAGACTGAACCATAAGCCCTAGGACTTTACAACTTGGTACATTTGATCACCATGATGAGAGGAAGATGCCTATTGTTTTTCAAGGTCAGAAGTCAAAGGTCAAGGTCGTAGTATCACTTATTAGGAAAACCTTGTGGGCAGGATGCAAACCGAACCGTAAGCTCCAGGATATTATAACTTGGTATATTTGATCACCATAATGAGAGGAAGATGCCTATTGTTTTTCAAGGTCAAAGGTCAAGGTCGTAGCATCACTTTTTAGGAAAACCTTGTGGGCAGGATACAAACCAAACCGTAAGCTCCAGGATATTATAACATGGTATATTTGATCATCATGATGAGAGGAAGGTGCCTATTGTGTTTCAAGGTCAGAGGTCAAAGGTCAAGGTCGTAGTATCACTTATTAGGAAAACCTTGTGGACAGGATACAAACCGAACCGTAAGCTCCAGGATATTATAACTTGGTATATTTGATCACCATGATGAGAGGAAGATGCCTATTGTTTTTCAAGGTCAAAGGTCAAGGTCATAGTATCACTTTTTAGGAAAACCTTGTGGGCAGGATACAAACCGAACCGTAAGCTCCAGGATATTATAACTTGGTATATTTGATCACCATGATGAGAGGAAGATGCCTATTGTTTTTCAAGGTCAAAGGTCAAGGTCATAGTATCACTTTTTAGGAAAACCTTGTGGGCAGGATACAAACCGAACCGTAAGCTCCAGGATATTATAACTTGGTATATTTGATCACCATGGTGAGAGGAAGATGCCTATTGTTTTTCAAGGTCAAAGGTCAAGGTCGTAGTATCACTTATTACGAAAACCTTGTGGGCAGGATACAAACCGAACCGTAAGCTCCAGGATATTATAACTTGGTATATTTGATCATCATGATGAAAGGAAGGTGCCAAGTGTTTTTCAAAGTCAAAGATCAAGGTCGTAGTATCACTTATTAGGAAAACCTTGTGGGCAGGATACAAACCGAACCGTTAGCATATTTATGAAGTAGCGCATTCTAAGGCTATCCCTCTTTATATATTGATATCCATTTCTACAAGCATAATAATGAATTAGCCTCACAGAGGACAGTGCTAACTTCACTAAAATATGAATCCCACTAAAATATGTTTTCTTTGAGCAAAATCTACGGGCGTATTATGCCACGTTGGCGTTGCTCTTGTTCTCATACCTTCCTTCGAAAAATTGAAAAATACTCATTCTAAATCCTTTCTACCGACAACTAGTACACCCTAACACGGCACAAAACACCTTAATGCAATGTTATTTACAAGCTGTTAACGTGATAATTGGTTTTTTGTCGATTAAATCCAATCTGTTTATGAAATTGCTATTAATGTTTTCAATCTCGAGGGCGCATATGATGTCACACATAATGGCACGTAAAATAGTGAAAGTAAATATGCATATCGCAAGATTTGAATTTCATCACTTTCAAACTCGAAAACTATGCAAAATATTTCATTAAAAACACATTTAAAGTAGTTTTAGGCATAAAAAGAATTAATTTTGCTGAAAAAATGAAAAAGTTTAGAAACATGCGTTGTGTCCTTTAATTTATATGGCGGCCGCCAATTATTCAACTCCTCTCTCTTTCTCCCTCTCCAATACTTAGTAATTTATATGTGATATACAATTAAGAGCACTGTTGTGGTAATGAATGGTAAAAATGTAATAATGAATGAACTGATGAATTGAATGACAAACGGAACCACCTCCAATTTAGGAGTATGAAGTTTTGGCAAAAGAGACATCTTTAGGTTCCTTTTCTGCTTGCCAACAATTGTAGAAGACAATTTCTCCCTCGACTGTCCCTACACTTTGAAAAACGGTGCTACGTGTTTGCGTATTTTTCTAAATCTTTCAAAAATAATCACTCAGCAATATGAATTAAACTGTTTTTGAAATTGGCGGCCACCATGTGTAAATTAAGTGGCGGTCGCCAGATAAATTAAGGTAATTCCCCATACCACATCTTAGTATTGAAAAACCTACAGATTTCTATCAAAATTTGCATGTATTTTGTCTAGGATGTATATTGACCAAATTCTCGAAGAAAAATATGTTTAGCAGCCTTTCTCAGAGTACAGCCACTTCTTAAATTAGAACACATCACTTTAAAACAAGCATACATTTTAAGGCACTGTCTTTATTTAAATAATAGAAATATGTTTCTTTCATATGAATTGTAGAAAATGTATTGCATTTGACTGTTTTCAATAATTTTTCATCTACTGAACCATGTTCTTGGTTCCAAGGTGATGAAAATGCACATATAGTAGTCAAATTTTGACTAATCATAGCCTACCATATCCGGAAAATTGTGTTTTCAGAAACCTTCAGATTTTTTAAACATTTCAATATGTTTTACCTTTACACTCCAGCAATCATTTGACATAAGAAATAGATGACCCCCTCTAGGTTAAAAACCTTGAAAAAACGCATATTGGAAAATGGTGTCTAAAATTCCTATCTCTGCAAACATGTTTCATTCATCATTTACATTACTAAATTACCATTTCAAGAAATATTACAGGGTGGTTTTAGAAAAACAGTTTAAAACATTAAAGCTTCAAATAGCTAAAAAGCACTTTCATTGATTGCCGTAAGCTTTAGGGATTGGGCTTTAAGTTAGAAAAATCCTAACTTTACTATAGAGCTTACTAAATCCATAGCCTATGTCACATGAACACTGACATGATGTCACAATTGAAAAAATGAATTATGTCGTCAGATCTAGTTGGAACAAAGTGATGTAGATCAGAATGATTTTTACATTTTTAACACTCATTCAGAGAATGCTAACCTATGCTCAAGGTACAAAGAAGTAGGTACAGTTTCTAAAGTCATTTGGCCCAAAATATCGATGATATCACTTGGAGCTCAAACTCTGGCATTCAAATAAGGAATGGATTAGCAAACCCAAAATCCGCTCAGTTTGATCAGCAAAATGATTTGTGTCATGACGAGAGCAAGAAGTTGGCATAAAATTGCAAAAATGCCATTTTCAATGAAAATATCCACAAATTTAGGTGGTTTTCTTCTCAGAAAACATACAGTGCATGCATCGAGCAAATTCATATTCAAGTATGTTTTTCATCTTAAAATAATACACAATATATATCATTTTCATTTTGCTCGACAAATGCGCACATCTTTTCCTGAGCAATAATCTGTATGACATTTGACAGTTTTCAGGCTTATTTTGAAAAAAAGGCGGGAAATGTCTTGATCATGATGTCATAATGCTATCCAATTAGGAATATCATTCTGATTTTGTTGACATAGTATACCTGGCATATCATATATTTTACTTTCTTAAAACGCTGATTAAGGTTAATTCCAGACACATTTTATAGAGAGAAAAATTTTGGGCCTTTTTATGTATACAATCGTACCTTGTTCTTTTGGGAAATTCGAATATTTTAAAACACCCGAATTCTGCATTCCTCGCCCTCTTGGTAATTTTTAGTTCCTGGTAGTTTTTAACAATACGATACAGCCATGCGATGTGAGTCTTAACAACATGTAACTACCGCGTACATTCCGAGTCGTTTTAATCAAAACATCAGTAAAGGTAATGTCCGGCCAGAAAAGTGTTTTAGATAAAAGAAAATTACATTACAACACCCATGATCCATACTGTACGTACAAGAATACAAACGTACGACACCTAGGCCTAGAGATAGGGCCTAAATATGTGACAAATCTGTCAGCGTATGATCTAAATTGAACACCCTGAAATCATTAGACACAACAGAGATATGCACATACATTGTACATGTTCATGTATATGCACATTTATTATGGATTCGGAGGTCCTCGAAAGCGATTTTTGTCATGTAAATAAATATAAACAATTTGCAAGGGGGGTTACGATGTCAGTATAGCTTTAGATTATGCATATATTTTATTTAGATCATGACAACATCGATCGTATTCTGTCAGGTTTAAATAAATTATAGGGAAAACATAACAAAAAATGACTGTCAGTAGATGTACCACACAAAAATTTGCATTTTGTTGAATAGGAGATTTGATATTTCTACCGATCATTAATGATCACAACTCACACAAAAGAAATGGCCTACAATAGATACATTGAAAGTTGGCAACACGATTTAACATCATAATCTGTAATATTTGCAGAAATCTCACGGGAATTACTGAACGACTGTGTGTCATAACGCAATGTGTATGGAGAGTTTATGACTTTGCGATGTATATAACTATAAGCGTTTTCTCTCTTGAGCGTTGTCTTGTATAAAACCGGCTTGTTTGTATTATTGTGATTCGTATGTTGTTGTTTTTTAATTCTAAATTTTTGTTGTTTGCTTTCAAACAATCAGTCCTAATACGATCTACAAAATTCACCAAAATGCCATCGGGTTCGTTGAATGTGTGATAACGTTTGTGACTCGTGAATAACGTTTCTAACGTTATTTGATGTGGTCTGGGGAATTACCTTAAGTGGTGGCCGCCAGTTAAATGAATATTAATTCTATACCTTGGCACCTATCTGCTTCCGTAGTTATGTGTAGATAAGGACCCCTATTGATTTTGAGATCAAGGGTCAATCCACTCTAAATATGGAAAGATTTTGTCGGCCCATTATCTTGAGAACCCTCTCCTTGACATACATCAAACTTGGTACTCTAGTACATCCTAAGGAGTAGATGACCCTTATTGATTCTGAGGTCACATGGCCAATGGTTGAGGGTCAAACTGGACATAGGAATTAAGATACTGTCCGCTCAATGTCTTGAGAACCCTTTGCTTGACAGCAACACATCTATTATTGAACCCTATGGCCAGCTTTTGTCTCAGCCTATTTTGGCATTATATCAATGGTGGAATTATAAAGAGTTTGGTCATTTTAGTTCATCAATTTGAAGAAAAAGAATGTGGTTGATCAATTGAAAAATTATTTTTCTTTTATTGTCATTCACATATGACAAGATATGTAAACACATGGAATTCTTTTGCTTTAGATCTTAAAACTTGGTTTAAAAGTGGCATATTCTGCACCTGTGCATTTGTTAAACATGTAAGTATATCTACAATAGTTTCATTTGTGTCATGGTAGGGACTACGATTACTGAATACGTTGAGCGGTTGACAAACACACATATGATGGCTGCAACTTTTTTTCTGGAACACAGATTTCGCACACATACAGGTGACTCTCGATGGCTCGAACTTCAATCTCTCGAAGTTCTCGGTCTCTCGAAGTGAAATCATGGTCCCGATTTTTTTCTCTATATAACAAAGCAAATTTACTATCGATCTCTCGAAATGAAGTTGGGTCTGGTAAAACACATTTCATTGTTTTTCACTCTCGATCTCTCGAAGTGGTGGTAGCGTATACCCACCGTTACCCAAGCGTGTAATAATTTCCGCTTGGGCCTTACCTGGGTTTTGTTGAATGCCGGAGGGGTAATTAGGTGTTTACATAGTTGAAACATCGCTGGTGCTTCTTTGTGGAGGTGACACCCTTGAGTATATAATTGGTTAATTGGTCCGTTTACACCTTGCACTGGGGTTTTGAGTCGTGATGATTAAAATTTATATATAATCCGACTATGAATAAAATCTATAATTTGTTTTGATGTGACAACGAGAGAGTAAGTTTTATACAATTAGAGATCTACAGACTGTTAAATTTCTCGAGTTTGTTCTATGTGCAAAGTTACTCTAAAACATTGTTTTACTCATTTGTTAGAATTTGTGTGTGGGTAAAGTGACATAACATTGTGCACTGTTTAGTTTGCGATAGTAAAGCGTCATCAGAACTTGGTTTTGTATGCTTATCTAAGCATGATTAAAGAACAAATAAATACATAAACTTCGAAATGTTTTTATTAATGCAAAATAAGGTTTTTAGCTCACCTGAGCTAAAAGCTCAAGTTAGCTTTTCTGATCACCCGTATTCCGGCGTCCGTCCGTCTGTAAACTTTTAACATTTTTAACTTCTTCTCAAAAACCACTGGACCAATTTCAACCAAAGTTGGCACAAAGCATCCTTAGGTAAAGGGAATTCTAAATTGTTAAAATAAAGGGCCAGGCCACCTTCCAAGGGGAGATAATCAAGAAAAGGTAAAAATAGGGTAGGATCATTAAAAAATCTTCTTCTCAAGAACCACTGGGCTAGAAAAGATGAAATTTATAGATAAGCTTTATTAGGTAGTTCAGATTCTAAATTGTTAAAATCATGGCCCCCAGGGGTCGGATGGGGCCACAATAGGAGATCAAAGTTTTACATACAAATATATAGGAAAAATCTTTAAAAATCTTCTTCTCAAGAACCACTAAGCCAGAAAAGCTGAGATTTATATGAAAGCTTCCTGATATAGTGCAGATTCTAAATTGTTAAAATCATGGCCCCCGGGGGTCGGATGGGACTACAATAGGGGATCAAAGTTTTATATACAAATATATAGGAAAATTCTTTAAAATCTTCTTCTCAAGAACCACTAAGCCAGAAAAGCTGAGATTTATATGAAAGCTTCCTGATATAGTGCAGATTCTAAATTGTTAAAATCCTGGCCCCCGGGGGTCAGATGGGGCCACAATAGGGGATCAAAGTTTTACATACAAATATATAGGAAAAATCTTTTAAAAATCTTCTTCTCAAGAACCACTGAGCCAGAAAAGCTGAGATTTATATGAAAGCTTCCTGATATAGTGCAGATTCTAAATTGATAAAATCATGGCCCCCGGGGGTCGGATGGGGCCACAATAGGGGATCAAAGTTTTACATACAAATATATAGGAAAAATCTTTAAAAATCTTCTTCTCAAGAACCACTAAGCCAGAAAAGCTGATATTTACATGAAAGCTTTCTGACATAGTGCAGATTCAAGTTTGTTCAAATCCTGGCCCCTGGGGGTTGGATGGGGCTACAAGGGGGGATCAAAGTTTTACATACAAATATATAGGGACATTCTTTAAGAATCTTCTTCTCAAGAACCACTGAGCCAGAAAAGCTGATATTCACATGAACAGCTTCCTAACATAGAGCAGAGTTAAGTTTGTTCAAATCATGGCCCCCGGGGGTCGGATGGGACTACAATAGGGGATCAAAGTTTTACATACAAATATATAGGAATTTTTTTTTTTAAATCTTCTTCTCAAGAACCACTGAGCCAGAAAAGCTGATATTTACATGAAAGCTTTCTGATATAGTGCAGATTCAAGTTTGTTCAAATCATGGCCCCTGGGAGTAGGATGGGGCCACAAGGGGGGATCAAAGTTTTACATACAAATATATAGGAAAAATCTTCAAATATCTTCTTCTCGTGAACCATTAGGCCAAAGAAGTTCACATTTACATGAAAGCTTTCTGACATAGTGTAGATTCAAGTTTGCAAAAACTATGGCCTCCAGGGGTAGGTTGGGGCCATAATAAGGACTACGGTTTTACATGCAAATATATATAGAAAGTCTTCTGATATGGACCAAGGTGACTCAGGTGAGCGATGTGGCCCATGGGCCTCTTGTTTTATTTTGATATCAAAGTACCTGACGAATATGAAGGAAAACATGTCAAAACGATATCATATGATCTTGTTGCTATACATTTCCGGTTACTGTAAAATCTGAACCATACCGGCGGACCTTCAAATTCCGAATTTCAATCTCTCGAACTCTCGATTTCTTGAAGTTTTGTCAAGGTCCCTTGAACTTCGAGTTATCAAGAGTCACCTGTAAATACACACAAAAGTCACATGGTTAATAGAGATGTGGTTTGTGTGCAATCGAACACAGTAGCGTGGCTGTAGTTTGCAGCTGATAGCAGTTTCATTTCATAGTTGTCCACGCTAGGCAAATTTTAGAGACATTTTTTTAATTTAGTATGTTCAAGTTATCACATTTGCCTATCCTTACCTGTTTTCATGACATGTACTAAATTTAGTCTCATTACGATTCACCGGACAGACCAATCATGTATAATGATGGCTTCTGATCCCTGGTTGTTGGGACTGTTATTGGGGGGTGTATAAAGGCAATTTGACCTTTTTGTACCTGAAAACTGGTAGCAAATGGCTATAGGCGAGGTTGGTGTTATATCGGGATTTTTAGCGTGTATGGAAATCTGTTCTACACATTTCAATGGTGGTATGCGGGGGTGGCGATATAACGAGTGGCAATATTATACTGAGGTGACGTAGTTTTTCTCTCTACTAAGTAACATTACACATGCTTTTGCCTTCCTACCCATTGGATAGATATTTTATTATACCAAAGCAGAATAAATCCTCTTCTAATAACAGAGCAAATCGTTTCGTCATATATTGGGAACAGCTGCTATAATTGTGATGTTGAATACCCGCTGGGCTTTGTATTTGACGTCACAATGCCAAATTGCACAGAAAATTGATACTGTCATTGAATAGTTTGAAGACTATCATCCATAGCGCAGATCCTAGCACAGAACCGATCACATTGCTGAGGTACATGTATTTTGGAGAAAAGAGTTGGCTTATCGTCATCTTTTGATATAGAGAAAAATACACTGAAATAAAATAATGCTTTAATTAGTTACTCATGTCTGAGATTGCAATTTGCCAATACACATGTACCGCATATTACCGCAACATGTATATGCATTTACATTCAATAGAAGTGCGATAAATGCGAGAAATCCTATATTGAAATAAAGGACTACATGTATGATATGGGCCATTTTTGGCTCCATTCAAAAAATGTCTATTTTTACCATGGTGAATGTTTAGGTACCCTAGTTACTAAAAAAATGTAATTGGGATTGTTCGACCATTGCGTTGATAACTACCATTTCAATTCTTTTCAAAGAAGTAAGTACAGTTTCTAAAGTCATTTGGCCCAAAATATCAATGATTTCACTTGGAGCTCAAACCCTGGCATTCAAATAAGGAATAGATTAAACAAACCCAAAATTCGCTCAGTTTGATCAGCAAAATGATTTGTAATCATATGACGAGAGCTTGAAGTTGGCATAAAATTACAAAAATGCCATTTTCAATGAAAATATCCACAAATTCAGGTGATTTTCCTTTTAGAAAACATACAGCGCATGCGTCAAGCAAATTCATATTCAAGCATGTTTTTCATCTTAAAATAATACACAATATATATCATTTTCATTTTGCTCGACAAATGCGCACATCTTTTCCTGAGCAATAATCTGTATGACATTTGACAGTTTCCAGGCTCATTTTGAGAAAAAGGCGGGAAATGTCTTGATCATGATGTCATAATGCTATCCATTTAGGAATATCATTCTGATTTTGTTGACATAGTATACCTGGGCCCGGTTTTTCGAAAGCTGGTTAACTTTAACACAGTGTTAACTCGGTGTTAACTTCTGTGTTAAAGTTAACCATGTGATTAACTGTTTTTCAAAATGCGAGTTTGCGTTAACACTGTGTTAACGTTGTGTTAACTTTAATCCACCTCCAGTACCTGTGTTAAGTCTTAACACAGTGGTTAAAAATGGCCGCCTACTTCATTTTCTGTCCGCCTCGGACCAAAAATCATGAAAATTTCAAAGGCTTAGACATTCTGAGGTGTGTATTGATGCTGAACTATGACGGTGTTTTGTTTATGTTGTCATAAATTGATATTTTCGTCAAATCTCATGAAATTTACCTAAGGGGAACAGCTAATGGAAAAAACTAGTACAGTTGGATGATGGTGTTACACTTTGCTGTCAGTGGCAATATCTTGCACGCATCTATAGATACTTTCGGCAGAAACTTTCAAAAAGGGGGGGGGGGTGTCAATAAAACTCGTATTATATTCACTTATATGAAATCCTGCAACAGGACCCATGCTTAAGATGTAATTTTACCTAATTTTTGGCTTCCAAATATCAAAGTGTATGCAGGCCCTTAGTTCATGATGATAATCTCCATTGAAACACCAACTTTAAAAACACTATCGTCTGCACTGGCCTTGACCTTTTGAAAATCCCTTGTATCATTTACAACTGATTCAAATGAAGATTTGCATGCATGAAACGTACATACATGTATTTTCTTTTTTGAAGGCTGTCTAATAAGAACAGTATTCAATTCAGGCTAATACAGAATAGTTGTTAACACAAACTTAGGAAGAAGAGTTTTTCATTGTTGATATTCCAGATTAATCTCCCTTAGTAGAAATGGAGTGGTGGATCAAGTGTTATGTTTAAAATAAAAAGAATATTAAAATAAATAAATGCATAAAAAGAACATAGATATAAAATGCTATAGATATGTATGTGAACAGACTATCATAAGGTAAATTTATTTATCATTTTCTTCATGAATATCTTTATCTGTATTGGGGAAAATAAGACTTTTAAAGAGTATTAAAAAAAAAAGAAAGTTAGATATTCTTAGAAATTTAGAATTTTTTATAGGCTAGCATCGTCGTTAAACCCCTCCCATAAATTTTGTCCAATTATGAATCAAACAATATAGAAAACCACATGTTTTATTTCCTAGTCCAAAACATGTAGCACTTCACCCCCTTATTTCTGACAACATACGTTTACTGTTATTTTTACATGCAAAGTCTGACACCCCCCTTCCCCGCTTTTTCATATCATAGCACTAGTGATTGGTAGTTGAAATGTAAGCTTGAACTGAACCCGTATATTTTACTGATAAAGGATGAAACTGACCCCCTCCCCCATCACGCAACTTAGGATTTTAGGTTCGGCTCGTACAGAACAACTCATTTTAGGGGGGGGGGGGGTATAAATAATTTTGTTTTGGCTTGTCAAGTATTTTCAGACAATTGTGAAGTCAACTTGTTCGACTCCCTATAAACCCCCACTTTGATAAACTATGCAATGAGCCTGCTTTCTACAACATAAGCACCGTTTTTCCCAACTAGGCTTCTAAAGGCCTAGTATATATCATTATATCCAATACCTCTATGATTATTCAAATTGAATAGACTAATAAATGCATTTATACAAGTATAAGTGCATGGCTCACAGTCACGTATTTTGAAACAAAACAATACATGAACATTTCATCAGCTATCTCCCACAAACAAGACTTTTATTTACTCCTGCATTTATATTGTTTACATAGGAAGTACATGTGCATTGTGGGTAATCAAATGATTAGCAAGTGGTTAACTCGGTTAACACAGTGTTAACTAATCAATGTGTTAAATTGCTTTCGAAAAACAGAATTTAACCATTGTGTTAGCTAATCACTTGGTTAGGAGTTAACACTGCGTTAAACTTAACCACTGTGTTAAAGTTAACCAGCTTTCGAAAAACCGGGCCCTGGCATATATTTTACTTTCTTAAAACGCTGATTAAGGTTAATTCCAGACACATTTTATGTATACAATCGTACCTTGTTCTTTGGTATGAAGCATCTTTGGAACAAGTCTGTCCATCTGTCTGTCCATCAACTTTTCATATTTTCATCTTCTCCAGAACCAATGGGCCAATTTCAATCAAATTTGGTACAAATCATCCTTGAGTGAAGGATATTCAAGTTTATTCAAATAAAGGGTCATGCCTCCTTCAAAGGGGAGATAATTGCAAAAATAGGGTGGGGTCATTTAAAATTTTTCTCAAGAACCACTGGGTCAGAAAAGTTGAAATTTACATGAAAGCCTCCAGACATAGTGCAGATTCAAGTTTGTTCAAATCATGCCCCCCCCCCCCCCCCCCCCCCCCCCCCCCCCCCCCCCGGGCTAGGATGGGGCCGCAGTAGGGGATCAAAGTTTGATATACAAATATATAGAGAAAATCTTTCAAATTTTTTTTCTCAAGAACCACTGGGCTAGGAAAGTACAAATTTATATGAAAGCTTCCAGACATAGTGCAGATTTAAGTTTGTTAAAATCATGGCCCCCAGGGGTTGGATGGGGCTACAACAGGGGATCAAAGTTTTACATGCAAATACATCGGGAAAATCATTAAAAATCTTCTTTTGAAGAATCACTGGGTCATAGAAGTTTACATTTACATGAAAGCTTCCCGACATGGTGAAGATTCAAATTTGTTAAAATCATGCCCCCCTGGGGGTAGGATGGGGCCACAATAGGGGATCAAAGTTTTACATACAAATTTATAGAGAAAATCTTCTCAAGAACCATTTGGCCCTAGAAGTTTACATTTACTTTAAATTAAAACTCAGGTGACTGATAAGGCCTGTAGGCCTCTTGTTAAAATGAAACAAGATGAATATTGAATTTGCATGGGCACTGCTTTAATATAAGGATAATTTACCTTTCAGCAGGATAAAATCAGAGAGCATAGAGTCTTCCTTAACAAGTGATCAACTACTTCATGGGAGCTTGTTGACTGATCTGAAAGCTGGTCGGTTGGGAAACATGCCAAAAGTTGTAATAGTACATCCAGATGGCAGTGTGGAGGAAGTCACCACAAAACTGCATAATTTGGCACAAGAGAAGTCAATGGAGGAGGTCATTGTGGCAGATAAATTGGATAATATTTCCCATGACAAAGTCATGGAGGAGGTTATGATGCATATAGTAGATGAAGAGACCCAGGTGAGCTGTTATTCTAGAGCAACTAGTGATTCTTATGAGTGTTGTTACATGTCACATGTACACATGTAGTCTAGATTAGATGTAATAGCTACATGTACATCAAAAAGTGAAGATATGTTCATCCAATCAGGGTTTTCTGTTTCTATTTTTATTTTTCTGTTAGATATGAAGCTTAAACTTGCTGTGTGTTACACCCCAAATTGTCGCCTGTCCCAAATTGTCGCTGGCGACGATTTGGGATGGGTGACTTGACGATTTGGGGGTTTCTTATGTAACACCCCAAATAGTCGCCCATCCCAAATCGTCGCTGGCATAATCTCACACCCCAAATTGTCCCCCTTGCTGTTGCAGCAACATCATTTACATACAAACTGGCCCTGTTTGTTAACTCCTTCTCCTCTCCTCCTCTTTCTTCTTCTTCTTCTTCTTCTGTGGTCCAGCTATGATCACAAAAGGTTCTCTGGACCTTACAAGCATTTTAATCTTCTACTTTGTCTTCTACTTGTTCTGTTGTATGAATTTTTAAAAAGATTTATTATGATTACAATATTTGTTATTGTTGTTTTGGTTGGTAGTGGTTTTCTTACTATTAAAAGAGTTGCATTTGTTGTTGGTGGTGGTGTCATTGTTATCTATACGAATTTTTTTCGTCCAGACCTCCAGAGAAAGAGGGGGGATGTGTCTGACAATAAATCGTTTTGCCTTTTGTTGTAGGTTCATTCTGCTGAATATGGGGTTGTTAGATCTTGTGCACCGCATATTTGTTAGTGACCTCAGATTATGTTAGTTTACGCCTGTTAGCTGCCGTTTGGACACTCTTGAAAACCTCGAGAAACACTCATCCTTCCTCTTTATTTCTCAATATTTTTTGTTTATTTAACTCATTGCTCTCTCTCACTCTCTCTCTTTGAATAAGTAAATGAACAAACAAGTAAACAAACAAACAAATGAATGAAAACTATGTGTTTAGTCCCATATAACTTCCATACAAAATTTTACCTCAATCGGTTCACAAACACCAGAATGACAGTCGAAAATAGTTCACTATGATTACAGCTCGCAATCAAGAGATTTCATGTGACGGGAAGTACATGCCAGGAACACATGTAACCCACATATCAGTTCACAAACACCAGGGATATTGCAGAGTTGCTGAAAATTGTGCACAGTTCGTGGCACTTTAAGCTCTCATTCCAGAATTCTCATTTGGGAGGGGGGCATGTCAGAGGGTCACTTGTAATCTACATACAAAATTGCAGTCCAACAGGTCAACAAACACCAGAGATATGGGTGCGGACAGACAGACAAACAGACCAAGTGAAACCTATGTACCCCCAAATAAGTTCTGTGTAATCTATCCTAAAAACGTCAATAAAATATTAGCGGGCGACGATTTAGGATGGGTGACGATTTGGGGTGTACAGTAGTACATCCTAAATCGTCGTCCCTAATGATAGTGCAATCATGTCCCAAAACATCGCCGGGGCGATGATTTGGGGTGTAACAGCTGTGTATAGTTTCTTTATAGATCACTCTAGATCATGTTGCAATTTTGATCTCTCTGGCATAAGTTTTGCTCCTTTATTTGAAATTAGCGTTTTACTAAGGTTACATAATTTATCCATCTAAATCCTCTACCAGTTTTCAAGTTAAGACCCCTTATTAGTCCCCTACCGGTTTGTAAAACCAAAGGGGACTTTAGGTTTCTTCTCCGTCTGTCCGTCCCCCTGTCTGTTAGTCAGTCTGTCGCATTGGTATTCAACACTTTTTTCCGTTATGCTTGGTGTGGAGTTTCAAAGAGGCAAACTGTGGATCAAGTTCGAATTGTGTAATGTTTGATCAACAGATGTGAAAGAAATTAAAATTTATATTGTTACATTTTTATACGCCCGTTGAAGACGGGACGTATTATGGTATGGCGTTGATCATCTGTCAGGACTTTGAGGACAGGATACAGACCGAACCGTAAACTCCAGGATTTTACAACTTGGTACATTTGATCACCATGATGAGAGGAAGATGCCTATTGTTTTTCAAGATCAAAATTCAAGGTCGTAGTATCACTTAGTAGGAAAACCTTGTGGGCAGGATACAATTGAGCCATAAGCTCCAGGGGTGCGTTTTACAAAAGAACTTACGACTTATGACCAACTTTACATACTGGAATTTTCCAGTTTATTGATAGATCATTCACTCCAAATGCAAAATATTTTTTTTAAATTGTTGAAAAGTTTTCCTTCCTTCATTTAAAGTAATAATTGTAATAGAATTTAAGACTTGTGACTTTGTCGTAAGTTGTTTTGTAAAACGGGCCCCAGGATATTACAACTTGGTATATTTGATCACCATGATGAGAGGGAGATGCCCAATGTTTTTCAAGGTCAGAAGTCAAAGTTCAAGGTCATAGTTTCACTTAGTAGGACGGTGTTGAAACTTAACTAAAATGTCCAGGAGCCATGTGGACTCCTGAAATGTTATTTCTGGGAGCCCACAACAAAACATGCTAGCCCACATCTGATGAAATATGATGCAAGAAATCCATGAGATATGTGAATTGATCATATATTTTGTGTGGCTTTGTTTTATTAATATAATGTTTGAATGCATAGTAATTTGGAGAGGTTTAGATTAAGATTTCCATACTTTTTTTTATTTTATACGATATGAGTAAATATACTCTACCACAAAAACAATTCTTATCTGGGCCTAAATTAATTGTATTCCAACTCCAATCACTGTCACAGGAGTCGGCAGTTTGATCTGTAAGGGTCTACAATGTAAACAACAACCACTGAGCTTTGCACGCTCGCGAAGCTCAGTTGTTGTTGTTTACATTGTAGACCCATACAGATCAAACTGCCGACTCCTGTGCTCCAATATTTTTTCCATTTGTTCGGACAACAATGCTGCTTTCTTTGTACTAACAGTAGCTTTCTATTTCTTCATATCCCAATGTCATTTTCATCACGAGGACTGCAATCGTGCCCTTTTTTTCGACAAGCTCAAAAACTTACAGCTGTTTTGACATTAGTGAATCTTGCCAATCGCACATGGTTTACTGTCAGTGTAGAAGATGTTTCCAAAAGGCTTTAAATCAAGCTTGTAAATAATAATAATACCATATTTATATAGCACCCTTTTCATACACTATGTACGCTCAAAATGACTCTTGAAAAAGAATCTGTTTACTAAAGATATACTGATTACCAAACCCGGTGTAATTTTGACCGATTCCTACTCACAGAAATCATTTGCCATGTGGGCGAACGAGACATTGAATTTAGGCCCCCACGCAAAATTTTACTCGCATTTGGCAAGAGGGCGAGTGCTAAGTTTAAACCCTGTTAAGGAAAACATGGTAGGCAGGATACAAACTGAACCGTAAGCTCCAGGAAATTGCAACTTGGTACATTTGATCACCATGATGAGAAAAAGATGCCTATTGTTTATCAAGGTCAAGGTCACAATACCAACTTAGTAGGAAAACCTTGTAGGCAATATACAGACTGAATTGTTGGGGCTAGGACCATCAAAGTTGTACACATACACTTTATGCCAAGTGTAGGGTGCCTATTGTTTCTCAAGGTCAAGGTCGTAGTAGCAGGATAAAGACTGAACTGTTGGTGCTAGGACCATCAACCTTGGTACACATACATCTTATGAAAAGTGAAAATCTAACATAGAGAGTACATGATTTGTCTGTTTTTACAATACAAAGAAAGTATTTCAGACCCTGATGATTGCTGATACTACCTGAAGCCAAGTTCTACAAATCATGGTGTAAAAAAACACCCTATATTAGCTTTTCACGGGTGTATTGCGTACCGTTGGCAGTACTCTTGTTATTTTTGTTGAACATGTTTTGTGATGACACAGATCTTGAAAGTAAGCAAAAAGTCGAAAACTGTCCAATATGTCAGATATCGAATGGCCCGGAACTGTTCTGGGAAGTTTCACCTTATAACTTTAAAGTTAAAACATTTTACCGAAATTAGGTTGTGCACTACATGTATTTGACAATGTCCAAGAAATCAGGCCACTATTTATAATATAGCAGTTTTTCTGTTTGTCATTCATATAGTGCATTATGTTTTCGATTATTGTGTTTGACTAGAAGAAACGACATGTATTCACAATTTTGCCCTTAAATTGTCACACTGGACAAAAACTACCATTATAAATACATTCGCAATACTGAGTTTTAATTTTGAAATTATCATTGACATTTCATTTTGTCTTTGGTCAACTATTCGGCATGACAGATTACAATGGCAATCGTAAAATCATTATATGATTTTCATTACGGAGATTAGTTGACACTTTAATTCCTCCAGGGGACAATTGATAAAAAAAATCAATGTTTCTTGTTTGTAATATGATGTTAAAACATAAACCATGGCATCAAATCTAACATCTTGCCCTGGCTAAGATCCATAATCACATTGATTGCACATTAGGACTACACATTTCTTTATTTCATCTATCATTTGAAGAATAAATTCTATCAGAAACCTACAGCATTTGATGATTTCTATGTCTATCATAGTGACAAGAAATTCGTTCCTGTCTTTAAAATTGGAAGGTTTGTCTTCATTTTTTCTCAAAATGTCCCAGAACAGCATAAGGGATGCCATTTTTAGACCATTGGCGGTCATAATTTAAGCATAACTAAAAAGTAAATAAGCTTATATTGATATTTTTCACAACTTAAAGTTTACATTGAAATTTTAAAGGGCCATGGACATGATTTGAGCTGAACATTTTCAAATTTTATTTTTCTATTCTTATTGTTTACAATGCTTAACTAAAGTATTTCTAATAGTTAACCATAATTTGAATATCAATTGTTGAGTTACATTTGTCTGTTGACTGTTGTTGTTGTAAACTTTTCACATTTTCATCTTCTTCTCCAGAACCACTGGGTCAATTTCAACCAAACTTGGTAAAAAGCATCTTTGGGTGAAGGGCTTTCAAGTTTGTTCAAATGAAGGGTCATGCCCCCTTCAAAGGGGAGATAATCACAAAAATGCAAAAATAGGGTAGGGTCATTTAAAAATCTTCTTCTCAAGAGGAGCTGAAATTTACATGAAAGCTTCCTGACATAATGCAGATTCAAGTTTGTACAAATCATGCCCCCCCCCCCTCCCCCGGGGGTAGGTTGGGGCCACAATAGGGGATCAAAGTTTTGCATGCAAATATATAGGGAAAATCTTTATAAATCTTCTCAAGAACCACTGTGCCAGGATAGTAGAAATTTACATGAAAGCTTCCTTATATTGGATCAAAATTTTACATACTAATATGTAAAGATTAACACCTTTAGATATGGGCTAAGGTGACTTAGGTGAGCGATGTGGACCATGGGCCTGTTTTTAGTTACGTAAACAAGGCTCATACCGTATGTTTTTGTATACATATACATTGCTTAAAGGGACTGATTCACGATTTCCCCCAAAATTTTATTTTTCACTTTTAATGATTAAAAATGTACTGTCTGATATGTTTTAAAAATTTTGCTTAAAAATTAAGGTTATACATTATCACAGAAGCTCATTTTAGAGAGTTCCTTATTTGTTTTGTAAACAAAGATTGCGGTATGTTATTGTTTACGAAATTTTCAAAAGAAATGGATATCGATCTAAATTAAATTCATTATAACTTTCACTTTTCAAGCATTCTTCGGGTAAAATTTGTCATCTAAAAGTTAAAATGTGCGACTATGCAAAATTAAGATGCTTTATATTACAAAATTAATATTTCACTTGTTTGTTTGTTTACATATAAAGACTCGAGTCTTTGTTTACATAACACATATTTAAGGCTAAAATATAGCTTTTATTCTTGCATTCAAAAAGTCAAAATTTTGGTTGTCAACATTAAATGATTTTAATATCTAACATCAATAATAAAAATTATTTTGTTCAAAAATCGTGAACCAGTCCCTTTAATAGAAAACATCATGTTTAAAACAAAATGAGATATATGCCAAACACTAGAAACTATTTAATTGTGTTCAGAAATAACTCTGCTTTAAAGTCTGCTTTAAATGAAACTTTTACTAGTATATTTAACCTATGTATATGTGGCACAATCCTTGTTTACATAACAAAGAATTGTGAGCTCTGTATCTCCCATATACCTTGATAACTGACATTTTGCTGACCATTAGAAATACTAATTCTAAACATTAAAAAATGGAAAAGTAAGATTTGAATATTTTAGCTCAAATTGTGTCCATGCTCCTTTAAGGTGGCTCACTATACCCTGAAATAGTTTCTCAAATCAGTACGAATTGATTTAATCATTATCTGATACAGATATGATGTATATAATAAGTATATATATGCCAAAAAGGCAGAAAATATGCAAATATGAATAAAAACATGATTTTCAAAATAAATTGTTTTAACACATATGAACAAAAGACTCTGGCATATTTGAATTCGAGATCTGCGGTTCATCAGCCCAATGCTTTAACCACTGAGCTATGATGATGGATAAACAAATCGATCGATACAAATAATTTCACGAAACATTTAAATCACCATTTTGTGACGTAGTGTCTATAAGCTTTAGTGTAGTGAGCTACCTTAAGAATTTGAGTAAAACTTACATCAGGACAACTTTCAATGCTTAAAGCACATTTGAAAGGATGTTATATCTGAAATATTCACTATTTTTCACTATTTTTATGGTCAAAGGTCAAGAGTTAAACTGAACATAGGAACATACTGACCACTGAATGTCTAGAGAACCTTTTGCTTGATAGACATCAAACTTGGTACACTGGTACATCTTCAGGAGAAGATGACCTTATTGATTTTGAAGTCACATAGTCAAAGGTCAAGGGTCAAACTGGACATAGGCATATACTGCCAGCTCAATATCTTGAGAACCCTTTGCTTGACAGACATCAAACTTGGTACACTGGTACATTTAGGAGAAGAGGACCCCTATTGATTTTGAGGTCACATGGTCAAAGGTCAAGGGTCAAACTGGACATAGTAAGATATTGCCTCCTATATTTTAAGAATTAGTTGCTTGATTGACACCAAACTCGGTACACTGGTACAGCATAAGGAGTAGATGACCCCTATTGAATTTAGATCACATGGTCAATCCACTTTTGATAAAGGAAGATATTGTCTGCTCAATATTTTGAATTAGTGATACTACTATCAATTAAATGATGCATGTGTTTAACAATTTTGCACCATTGGGGCATATATGTTTTTACAAACATCTCTTGTTAGTACAGATTTCAACTCCAGAATTTTTGGGTATTTTTTAGGAATCAGAAAATTCAAAGTCTGCTGCCCCAGAAGATTACACATTTACTGTAGCTCAGACTGGTGACAGAGAATCAGATGGAGCACCTATTCAGACTTATACCATGATTCCAAATGGATCTCAGATTGTAAGCAGGCATATTTTGAAAATTAACTAGTTCCTCAATTTTGCCAATACCAAAATTTGCTCACAAAATGCACATGAGTCGCTCATCAAACATGATTTGCTCACATGACATCTGTGTGCAATTTAACATGGAAATTAGGTAAACTTCTCATGTGAGCAACATTTGCACATGCGCAAAGTAGTACAAATACAGTTAATTCTCGAATTATTGCCACTCAATTCATCGCCATTTTCATTATAACGCCGCATTTTTCTAAGAACGTTTTTCCTATTACTTAAAATTCTCGTTAAAACTCCAAATTCGCTATTGCCATCCGCCACGGTATTTTAAGTACAAAGGTCTATATCAAAGTGTTAATTATCTCGATAAACCGCACGTGATCAGTGATGCGGGAAATTGGTCATTATCGATCTCCGGCGTACACCTGGGCAGAAGGAACCCAGTATTAAATAAACAAGATAATTACTTAAAGGACACAACGCATGTTTCTAAACTTTTTCATTTTTTCAGCAAAATTAACTCTTTTTATGCCTAAAACTACTTTAAATGTGTTTTAAATGAAATATTTTGCGTAGTTTTCGAGTTTGAAAGCGATGAAATTCAAATCATGCGATGTGCATATTTTCTTTCACTAGTTTACGCGCCATTTTGTGTGACGTCATATGCGCCCTCGGGTTTGAAAACATCTATTAGCCATTTCATAAACAGATTAGATTTAATCGACAAAAAACCAATTGTCACGTTAACGGCTTGTAAATAATAATGCATTAAGATGTTTTGTGCCGTGCTCGGGTGTACTAGTTGTCGGTAGAAAGGATTTAGACTGAGTATTTTTCAATTTTTCGAAGGAAGGTACGAGAAAAAAGATGTGGATAATTTTTTTGTTGGAGCAAGAACTTTACCTTAAAAAACACACCCAGTCACCTTTTCAAACATCGCTTGGACAGAGACCCTGATAAACTGCGAGAAAATGGATATATCGAAGCTATAAGCACTGGTAGGCCTATAGCATACATTCTGATTTGCTCTTCAAATTCAATACACACTCGGATCAACTGACCTTCACCTTGTAACAACATATATCGACGATACAATGTAACTTCTACCAACTGGTAGATTTACAACAACAAAAAATAAAGATACAAAATAATTGAACTTTTAATTATACAAATAATAGAATATTGTATTTCCTAACTTTAAATTGAATTATAAAATTATTTCTTTATTGAACTCGTAGCATCTTGAGTGCGTCAGCAGGCTATAACGCCGTGCTCCCACTTCGTTCTTCCTAAAGACGTGCAGATCACAATTCAAAAATAGTAATAAGATTGCTTTATCAAAATAAAATAATGTGATTACCACTTTAAATTTGAATATTTTTATTGATTTGTGTGTGTGTTGTCTTTTTCTTTCTTTCCGAAATGTACGCGTGACAATAGCTTGGCATAGGGCCTAGTTGTCAACAATTTAACGTATCATAATTTGTCTAATCCAAAAATAAATAATGATTGCACTGTTTATTTTAGAAAAACAGCGCCAATTACAGATCTATAAAGGAATAACATCCCCAAACAGTTTGTAGACAGCGACCCATATAAACATTATTTACTCACAATTTTGCCGATTTCATACACGCTTTACTCGCTATATTTGGTATTTACATCGTTATATGTGTGCACTGGTGGCGAACACATATAAAACTCGGACAATTTATCAACATCGATTTAAATGTTGCCCATGGTAAATTAATTAGGCCCCTAAAAGTTGAGTTTTTAATATCTCGCAGTACTTTCACAATCCGAAGGGCGCATGTGACGTCACTGTACCACGTGACTACCTACCTAATTAACTTGACTTTTTGAAATCGGGGCTTAGATTTAAGTCTGTATTGTGGTTAATTATCGCAAAATTTCGGCGAACGAACTATTAGAATCAATTGCTATAAGCATAAAGAAGACAAAATGCATGTAATATTGTATACTTTGAAAACACGAGATATGTCCTTTAATATGAACTGTAGTCTTGTTGTTTTTACCTCATCGAAAAATATTTCAGTTTAGCTATGGCTGCGCCACAAAAGAGGTTTCTGTTGAATTTCTAAGAAAACAACAAATTATTACATACTACGGAAACCATCCGAAATGTACACAAGAGGAAATCTCAAATTATTCTACTGTTTTATGGGAAATGTCCATAAAAAGGAGGACAATGGGTGATATTTGGCTGCAAAGGGTGAAATACTCGTTGATCTTTGTCCAGTTAATGACGGCTCACCTACCAGGAAACACCCATGTGTTGTGCTAAATACCAACACTGGACATGGTTTATAAATAACTTGAAACATACTGTGTATGTGTCTTGTATGTGTATTGTTTTGAAATGAAGCCTTATTATTGATAAAACTATTTTAATCATGCTAGAAAATTTGGAAAAATAATTACTGAGATATTTTTTTCGTTTCCATTTAGGTGACACCAATAAAATTTCTTGTTCTTCAGACAAATGACCCCAAAAAATTGGGGCGAACGAGCGACTGACTATGTATAATATTATGATTTATTTCAAACATAATTTTCAGGTGGTATGGTAAAAGAACAAAGCGAGCGGTTTTGTTGTTGTTTTTTTTGCTTTCTTAAACTTTTGTATTGTAAAACAATGAAACATATATTCAAAATCACCTGAACATGTAAAATAACTAATATTAGCTGTGAAAGTGATGGTAATCTTTTTTACTCAAAATTTCTCAATGGCATAGGGATATATATTAATGACTAATAAAAACATCTATATTGTACAAAAGCAAGAGAAACCCTAATAAGACTATGTTAGATAACCGCTTTTGGTGTAAAGAAATATATACGGAAGAATAATTGTCTTGCAAGACATTATTTGATCACCAAAATTACATAATTCATGTGCCTGCTTTGAGGATAAAAAGTGTTTGAAATAATCAAATCATGCTGTTATTGCTGAAATATATAATATTGAGCAATTTTCATTGAATTAAATTTTTGGTGACAAAATGACAGCTAATGCCACTTTGAATACACATATTGATAATTTAGTAAATATACAGGCATTGTTTCTGTAAGACATTTTGTTTATACCCCAAATGTGATGATACATTGCTTAGTTTATGTGTTCAAAGCATTGTGTATAGAAGTGCATTATTTGATGAAGAAATGAATAACAAAATTCAATGAATGCATTTAAATTTGTATATGTACATACATGTTTAATTGCTATTTCAAGACTAAATATACTATTGTTTGCCCAGTTCCGGATCACTTTTTCATTAACGATTACTGGCGGTACCACAAATATAATTTAAGTTTCAATCTTCTTGTCAGAAGATCATAAGTTTCTCAAATGAAAAATCATTTAAATTATCTGAAAATTGTTGTAAATGTCACAGGTCTTTGCATTTTCCATACCAAAGTTCATAGGTCTGTGCCGAATCACACCAGTTCCGAATCACGGATATGTTTGAAACGACTGCAGGCCGATTCGAACATTGACTGATCCGATCCGACATTCAATCGGTCTCATATTTTAAATCAGTATGTCTTTATGTATATTCCACTTAAGATATACCTATAATAGTTTTTATATGCCCATCATAAGACAGAACGTATTATGTTATGGCGCTGTCCGTGCGTCCGTCCGGCTGGCTGGCTGTTGGTCCGTCCCGGGTCATGTTTTCCGGACCTTTTTTCCGTAACGGATGCATGTACAACTTTGAAATTTGATCACAATTTCATCCTCAAGAATTGTAAGAGTGAGTTTGCATTTCAGCTGGATTGGTCCATTCTTAACCTACTTTAGGGCTATAAGTAGGTCAAACAGTTTTCCGGACTTTTTTGTTACAGATAATACAAATATTACCCTGAAATTTACACATAAGCTTCCTTTCAGAGGAATACAAGTTCAGTTTGCATTTCAGCTGGATTGGTCTGTCCGTCCGTCCATCCATGACTTACATTAGGACTAAAAGTAGGTCAAACAGTTTTCTGGGCTTTTTTTCATTATGGATACAGATATTGCCCAGAAATATAGTCAAAGGCTTCCTCTTGGAGGAATACAAGTTCAGTCTACATTTCAGCTGGATTGGTCCGCCCATGACCTACTTTTCAGCTAAAAATGGGTCAAACAGTTTTCTGGGCTTTTTTTCATTACGGATACAAATATTGCCCTGACATTTTAGTCAAAGGCTTCCTCTCAGAGGAATACAAGTTCAGTTTGCATTTCAGCTGGATTGGTCCACCCATGACCTACTTTTCAGCTAAAAATGGGTCAAACAGTTTTCTGGGCTTTTTTTCATTATGGATACAGATATAGCCCTGGTATTTAGTCAAAGAAATACAAGTTGAGTTTGCATTTCAGCTGAATTGGTCCATCCTTGACCTACTTTTGGACTAAAAATAGGTCAGACAGTTTTCCGGGCTTCATTATGAATACAGATATTGCCCTGATATTTAGTCAAAGGTTTCCTCTCGGAGGAATGCAAATTCAATTAACATTTCAGCTGGATTGGTCCATCCTTGATCTACTTTTGGACTAAACATAGGTCAGACAGTTGTCCGGGCTTTTTCTTTTTATTACGGATGCAGATATTGCCCTGATATTTAGTCAAAGGCTTCCTCTCGGAGGAAGACAAGTGCAGTTAACATTTCAGCTGGATTGGCGCTCTTTAAGGCTATTCTATTCAGAATGTGTATTGTATCAATTCAGAGTGCACGATATGCTTCCAGGTTGAATTTCACTGTCCGACGGGCGTATATTGCACCGTTTGCGTTACTCTTATTGTAGAAATAAAAATAAATCAGACACTAGTTTAAATTGATGTTATTTTTTTTTAACAATATTCAAAGCTTCACATTTAGACATATCCAAAATTGCGGCATTCAAAATTCTCTTAATTAGCATTCATAGTTATCTTTCTCTGAGGCTGTTCATGATATATATATATTATTACTACAGTAACTTGATCCGAAGGGTCGGATCACGTTGAGTTGACAGACGCGGATCATCAGATCACACGAGACGCGAAGAGTCGAGTTTGATCTGATGATCTGCGCCTGTCAACGAGACGTGATCCAACTCTTCAGATCAAGTTACTGAAGTAATGATAGATTTATTGTAATATACCCCCTTATGCATTTTAAATCCACATTTATAAGATAATAAATGTAATCCAAATTATTAAAAACACAGACATACCATGAAATTATGTTTTGTGTACGCAGTTTTGTTTTGTGACGCGGTCAATATTTTCCACAAATAACGTTGCGCTGATGCATTGTCACGGCATCAGTTTCAGAGGATGCTGATACGGAATCAGAAAACCACAGTGTGGTGATCCAGAAAACCGGATCACATGCTGTGAAATCCACAGTATCAAAGAACGATACATTGATGGGCATATGATAAAACATTATATCTACACGGAATAGCAATTTCTCGCCAATTTCTTGCAGTTTTGACAAGGGTGGGGAACTTGGAATGAAAAAAAAAAATAAAAGTTATAAAATTGAATATCCTAAACTTGAATTAAGTACAGTATACATTTTAAAAATTAATTTCAAGAAGTAAATCTAGACGCAATGCATAGTATATTGACAGTCTCAATTTTCTAATTCAAAAAAAAAAATGTTTGTTGATTATATTAAAAAAAAAAGTGTGCTTTTTATATCTGTGTCAGATCTGTGTACTTCTATAAATCCAAGAGTGCCTCTAATATGAACTGAAATAGTGCTCAAAGTTTAAAACTAACTATGACTCATGTGACACGACTGATCCGAAATTGGTTCAGCAGATGGTGTTTCTTTGAAGGCATATTGACTACAATAATACACTTAATAAAGAAATATTTGTGGATGCTATTGTTGAAAGATGTATCAATTAAATGCATTAATGTTTTGTGCAAGAAACGTAGTTATACTTTAGCTACAGACTTCCCCACAAAGCGATTTTTCTCACCCGTGAAAATGACCAAAATGTTGAAGTCACTGTGTATTATAGAAGTGTGACAAGTAATATAACTTGGGTTGAATAAAAATTACATCAGTTTTGTATCCCTCAGTAATCATTTCAAAAGTGATTTACCTTTCTAAGTAGAAATCATTTCAATAATTAGTAGTTTTAAAAAATAATTACAAAGTGATTTGGAACTGGCAATGATCCGGAACTGAGCAAAAGACTAATTTGTTTTTGTTAAAAACTGTCTTTCCAACTGTCCACCACTAAAAGTTCATGGCTGTGTTTGGAAGAACTACACTCCCGTTCTTTTCGGTTATTTTTACAACTATTACCACATAGTTGTCCTCGGCTTGTGTGTCTCAGTGTGTTTTAAATATTTGATGCTGTTCAGGTTTTTGCTGACACAGTTGAAATACCATTAATAACAAGCGCAGTCATGACTTTCTTAAAAACTGAAATAAAAAATGGAGCGGAAAATGAACCGAAAAATTCCGGAAGCAGGAAATTTAAATTAAAATTATTTCGGGGCCACAGTAGGGATCAAAGTTCTACATGTGTATATGTAAGGAAAATCTTTAAATATGGGCCAAGGTGACTCAGGTGAGCAATGTGGACCATGGACCTCTTTTACTCTTTTCAAACAAAACCTCCATAGTATAATCTGTTCTCTTTTGGAGTTTCAGAAAATGTTAGACTTACTTAGTTAAAATGGTAACTTCAGGGTTTTAGATTAAAACTTAATGATCCCCCACCCCATAAATCCCACTTATAAATGAAGTGTTTGGCATGATTTTCACTAATGTTATCATTACATCAACACTTTTTATTTCTAAACTAATGTCAAATATTTCTTTAGATATCATTTCACTTAGCAGGTCTGCACCACTATCTGTATTTTTTGTCCATAGAACTCTTTCAGATATAGAGATATGAAACTTTCAGGATTATAGTCAATGAAGAGGCACTATGATTTAGTGAGAAAGACATCTTAAAATACGCCGGTTTCGAGATACGTCTGAGTTATTTCCCTTTGGAGAACTCTCGTACATAGTAAGGCTCGAAAGAATTTGTTTACACGCGGGAGTGGGACAGATATTCATCACAGTGTAAGTGAATGTACTCAGTAAGTTTCTCATACACTGTTTGATAACCCGAATTCGACTGATACACAAACTAAGTAAGTGATAAGTATTTAGGGAGTAATTAAATACATAGAATTCTTATCCTATCACATTATTTCGTTGGTCATAAGTACCATATCCAAGATATTTCTTGCAAATATGACATTGTTTGTATGTTTCCACTTCGGTAAAACATTTCTTTTGATAATATTTTGTATTTCCCACATTTACATATTTAAAGAGAAGCCACTTTTAATACATTTCATCCTCTTCCTCGTTGGCTGTATATCCACTCTGTCCCACTTAGGCATTCAAAATTCCACTAAATGCACCTCCTATACAGAAGAGTTCGTATCTCGAAACTGGCGTATTATTTCTAGTCGTCACTGCAAATGATGGAAAATGAATACATTTTTAACTTTTTTTACCATAAGCCCATCTAAGATGGAACATATATTATGGTATAGTGATCGTGTCCATCTGTCTGACCATCCATCCGTTTCTCCCACTTCTTGTCCGGTTGATAACTTTTAAAAATACTATGAGACCTAGATGTTTTCAGCGGATACATCTTGGGTAGAGGGTGGGTCACACTTTATAAAGTTGGGTCACTGTGATCTTTCATTAAGACAATATGGCAAAATCCTGTCCGACACATAATTGGACTATTTAGTTGGTCTAGAATCATCAAACTTGGTCAGTTAATGCATCTTAGGCAGAAGGTGTGTTGCATTCTTAATCAAGGTCACTGTGACCTATAATTAATGATCAGTCCATATATGGCATAACCTCTTTGTGGGCTCATGTAGATTCGAGTCCTAGCTAGAGTCAACAAACTTTGTCAATGTGTACATCTGTAGAGAAATGAAAATTGAAGCTTATATTCAGGTCATTAAAACTTTTAAATGGTAATTATTTTTTTAAAAACCCTATGTTTTAAGGGTGGGGGGGGGGGGGGGAATAGACCCTATATATGTAAGAGAGTAATGCAGTAACCCTATTCAATAATTATTGTAATATTAAATGTAATTTAATTGTTATTAAATTATGGCCGTGGCCATCTTGTATTTGCTTGGGTACCATTACCCCTGTTTGTTTATATTGTTTTTAACCAATCAAAACAAAGCCTCCCTTTTTGTCCTTTTAATCAAGACCCTCTAAGCCTGATAGGGACCCCCCTAGGGCCAATTGAGGGTGCCCCTATTTACGTAATCAACAACCTATCAGATTGGTTGTCCAAGTAAGAGCTATATAACAATTAATATGAATAATTATTTTGTTTCTAACATTAATGAATTGATATAAATATATACAGTATTATACTACAAAATTTGCAGAGACTTTACAAGCACATCACACAACAGAAAGAGGAATTGTCTTATTGGAATAATGATCTAAGCCATGGTGTTTCAAGGACTTCAGTTGAACATACAAAGATAATTTTGATTAGAGCCAAATTTTGTCTGTCCAATTAAGATTTCATTTGTCCCTTGGGAGTAATGATCTAAGCCATGGTGTTTCAAGGAGTTCATCTAAACATGCAGAGATCAGTTTGATAAGAGCCAAATTGCATTTGTCCAGTTAAAAATTAATTTGTATAATGTAAGAATGGTCTGTAGAAATTGTCACTCCTTTAGTTATGGGGCATTTCTTTGTACAACCCAAAATTGTTAGTAGTTTTATCATGTGAAAGAAATCTAGATGCATGTAATAAAACGAAACATGTTTTGAAATGTAGATAATTTGAACAATTCAAGAGATATATTTAGAAGTCAATTGTTGTACCAAGGTTAACATGATTTTGTCGCATTCGCACTCATCTGTTTATGATTATGATTAATAAACATCTGACAGGCATATCATGTGCCATGGCGGTGTACTTTATTAGCTCACCTAAACTGAAAGCTCAAGTGAGCTTTTCTGAGTTGTCCATCTGTCTGTCTGTAAACTTTTCACATTTTCAACCTCTTCTCCAGAACCACTTGGCCAATTTGAACCAAACTTGGCTAAAAGCATCCTTTGGTGAATGGGATACAAGTTTGTTCAAATCACAGGCAATTATATCGGTTGGGTTCGAATTTACTTTTCAAGAGTAAAGGTATAGAACTCTAAATATAGGGTACCCAAATTCGCCGATGTAAAAACAATAAACCAAATGGTATAAAATTTTACTCTGTATTTTAATATATCCATACATAATCAATCTACATTACTACTAAAGTTCATCTTGAAATTCTGTATACTTCCCAAGATCTGCTGAAATGAATTCGGAAAAATGGCTTTTATTTTTTGGTCGAATTTTAGCTGGGCCCTGGCACTATACCACTAAACAGAATGTTTGAGCATTGCAACAAGCTATTAAAAAGAATGTGCAGCATTAGAAATCATTTCTAAGTTGAATTAATAAACTGGAGTCCATAATTTAGCTCCAGTTGACTGTAAACTGTAAAACCATCTGCATTTTCACTTATCGCAGCCATTTTGATCATGCCACTTAACTACCCAAATTAACATCATTGTTATAAATCGTCAAACACCTGTGTTCATATGGTTTTGATGAAAATAGACATAATAAGACATTTGTATCGTTATAAAGACATGTTATTAGCATAATTAAAAAATTAGTATTTCAGTCTTTAAACCGTTATGGTTCCTTTTATCCTTTTTGTGTAGTTAGTTGCACTGGTCAAAATGACTGTCATAAGTGAAAGTGCAGACGGTTTTACAATTTTCAGTCACTTGAAGCTATTATGGACTTCAGTTTGTGAATTATGGTAAGAAATTTAACTTAGAAATTATATCTGATGCTGCACATTCTATGTTCCATATTTTGCCGAATATAATACACACTTTTTTCAAGAATATTTTAGTGTGAGAAAGGAGTGCATCTGTTATACCACTATAGGATTTTGACAATTTTTTTCTTCAGATGGAACTTGGCGATTAAGTAATGTTTCACAAGGAGACATAGCCTTCATAGATACTGTATGCTTTTTCACGTTGTTCATCTATTTAAAAGCAAAAAATCGATCTTAAGAATATTCATTCTCTACCCAGAGTTCCGTGCGCTCCTCGCACTACACCTCTGTCAACGGCTTTTTACAGAAATCTTGTAAAAGTTTCTAATATCCAACATTTATGTTTTGGACTAAATATTTAGTCATATTATGAAATGTTTTTGGTGCAATTAAATTGATGCTTATACTGTAAATTGTTTAAAATCGCCGTTTTCTGATCCTAAATTTGGAACTACTTTGTAATATGCGTATGAATTTAGGACATTCACGTGGTGGAGATTTAAATGTAAACATGGAATCAAAAGTAAGAAAGGCTGTAAAAATACGATAAAACTTGTAAAATAAGAGACAAACAGCTAAATGTAAATATGTACTTATTAAAGTGCCAGTGGGTTATGAAAAGAGTCTGATGTATCAGCTGTTGCCAGAACTTTTAAAGGAAAAGGAAACTGAGAATGATTGTTTATATCATGTGATTATATTGTCACGCGATTCCAAGCATTGACAGAGGTGTATGTGAAGCTTGCGTAACGTACCCTCTGGTGAGAGAATGAAGAAAATTGTTACAATGTTTTGACAAGTTGTCCTTCATATTTTAAGTACATGTAGTTGACTTGATTTTAAGAACATGGAACTTTTATCTTGCATAGATAAAAAGATTTTTAAAGTTTATGTATTCATTTTTTGTTTCTCATGTTAAGATAAATGTACATTTACGAGACAAATTTCTCTTCCATAACAACATTTCACAGTCAAAACTACATGGACAAAATCACAGGGTTTTGGCACAATCTGAGCAAACTGGTATATATAATACCAGCTTGCTCAGATTGTGTCAAAACCATGTGGACAAAATTGTACATCATTCAAATGAGTTTCATTTAATATAATCTGCTTTTTTATACATGTATGAATTGACACTTTCATGTGCAGCTGAGAGATGAGGGCACACAAGCCACCCTAGAAACCGACAGTGAACAAAGTAATGAATCTCAGAATAACATGACCACCCTAATCAGTAGCCAGACTATTCAAAAGACAGCAGACACAGTTCTAGTCAGGAATAATATGGATAGTATCCCAACTCTGCAAGGTGAGCTATCTCATTTGAAGTTGTTTCAAGAATTTCTGTCATTATGACAATAAATGCTTTATATTATTCAAGATCAAGTCAATAGTTAACTGACTTTGAGAAGATTTTATCATGGCCTGACAGATCATCGTCAGAAACCCATAGTTGATTACGCTTCATTCCTCTCTCCATCACCCGTGGGTCCATTCATTCCTACGGGTGATGGAGAGAGGAACGAAGCGTAATCAACTGGGGGTTTCCGACAATGAGATTTGGTAGTGTTTTCCATTTGTCTGTTTGCAACTTGAAGCTTGCTTTTAACTTTGAACCTTAAGGACATGGTTTCAATCACTAAAAAATAAAATGAGAAGGGTTTGGACTTTGATGTTCATAATCTGTGCCATGACCATTGGTTGTTTTTATGAGTAGTTTGTGTTTCTCTTGGGCCACTAGGGTCTTAAATGGCAAGACTTTTGTTGATAGAAATAGATATTGATGATAGCATTATTTCCATTTCCCTGGGGTAAAAAAGTCCACATTAGAACTTGTCAACAAAAGGGTGTATTTGTCCAAAATAAATACATTCAAATTAAGCATTAAATATTTATTTTTCACATCTATTAGGCTGATAATGAGCCATAGATGTTTTCTTCAAAGTAATTGGTTAATTTGGAATTGTGACTTCAATTTTATCGTTTTATAGTGTGGCATTGTGATATTAAAATTTAGAGTTTAAATTTTGTATGTCAACACATTAGGGCTTTATGAAAAGTATGCTGGCGTGAAGCATTGCTGTTCATGTCCTCATGTATTTTGAAATTTATTTCTTATATTTATGCTCCTCTAATGAAGTTTGGGAACATATTGCATTTCTATTGGAAGACTTAGTTTTTTCTTCTAATTTTTTTTCCTCACCGGAGCTGAAAGCTCAAGTGAGTTTTACTGATCACCTTTTGTTTGTCTGTAAACTTTTCACATTTTCATCTTTTTCTATGGAACCACTGGGCCAATTTATTCAAACTTGGTACAAATCATCCTTGGGTGAAGGGGATTCAAGTTTGTTCAAATGAAGGGGCATGCCCCCTTCAAAGAAAATGCAAAAATAGAGTGGGGTCATTTTGAAATCTTCTTTAAAGCCACTGGATCAGAAAAGTTGAAATTTACCTGAAAGCTTTCTGACATAGTGCATAAAATCACGATAGCAGGTTTACACACCAGATTAATGAGATTAATACGTCTCAAGTAGTAGGAATGTAGAACAAGGTTAAGAATAATAGTCATCAATTCCGGTCATCAGCTGAAGTGGACAATGAAATGTCAATTTTCAAATTCATGTTTTCAAAACAAAACTTGCATGGTATAATAAGGTTTCCTTTGGAGTTTTAGAAAATGTTAAACTTACCAGAAATCAAAACAGCAACTTTCAGATCTCGATTCGAAATTTTATTTCAAAAACATAGGTACAGACGCTACCTAAAGTCGATGACGTTTTTGTAGACACCTGAAATTGTAATATTCATTGTTTATCAGCTCAATTTGAAACAAAAGTTAACAAAATTCATTGGATAAAAGCTAATCACATGACGCCCTGAAATTTTTTATATTAGGTCTCCATCCGGAGGGTATATTAGTTCGATGACAGTGACGTCACATGACGCCCCGAATTTTTCAATATACCGTCTCTGTTCAGAGAGTTTGGCAACTGTGACATCACTTACGAATCATATGACGACTTAAAATTTCAATACAGCATCTCCATGCAAGGGTGGTCTGACAGCTACCGTATCTTTCAATGTTTGTCTGCATTCAGTTTCAACTTACATGATATGTTTATTATGTCTCCCCTTCAAAGGGGAGACATATTGTTTTTGTCAGTTTTAGGTCACCTGAATCATTCAGGTGACCTATTGCTATCTGTTTTTGTTTGTCGTGCGTTAACATTTGAACATTTTCAGCTTCTTCTCTGAAACCCCTGAACCAATTTCAACCAATTTTGGCATATAGCATCTGTGGGTGGAGGGGAACAAAAATTGTGAAATTCGTGGTCCCTGCCCCCCTGGGGCCTGAGGGGTGGGGCAAAAACCATCAAAATGAGTGTAATTTTAAAAAATCTTCTTCTTTACTCCTGGACATCAAGAAGCCAAACTGTGGACATAATTATAATGAGCATTGAGCCCTCTACCAAAATTGTGAAATTCATGGCCCCTGGGGCAGGGGTTCTTGTGTTAGGGTGGGGCTCTATTGGTCATATAGTGAAAATGTAGAAATTCTTTGAAAATCTTCTTCTCTGTCTCTGGGTATTAAGTAGACAAACTAATAGCATGGTAATGATGAGCAAGGATGCCTCTTTAAAAATTGTGAAATTCATGGCCCCTGGATCAGGGGTTCTGGTGCTAGGGTGGGGCTCTATAAGTCATATAGTGAAAATGCATTATTTCTTTGAAAATCTTCTTCTCTGTCCTTGGGTATTAAGTAGACAAACCAATAGCATGGTTATGATGAGCAAGGATGCCTCTTTCAAAATTGTGAAATTCATGGCCCCTGGGTCAGGGGTTCTGGTATTAGGGTGGGGCCCTATTGATCATATAGTGAAAATGCATTTTATTTCTTTGAAAATCTTCTCCTGAGAACCATTTCCTTGAAAGACATCAAACTTGATACACTGGTTCCCTTGTAGAGTAAATGGCCTTGTTGATTTTGCGGTCATCAGATCAAAGGTTAAAAATCGAACTAAAAATGCAAAGATCTACACCCTTAAAAATATCTTGAGTACCCTTTGCTCGACAGAGGTCAGACTTGATGCACTGGTTCCTTTCGGAGAAGATGACCATTGTAGCTAATAAAATCACAAAGACAAGGGTAAACTGAATAATAGGAATATATACAACTACTCAATACTTTAAGAACCCTTTGCTTGACAGACATGAAATTATTATGTATATTGGTTTTATCTAAGGAGTAAATAACCCTTTTCTTTATGATGTCTCAGACCTAGGTTTTTTAAAAAGGATTATTGATTGAACATAAAAATGACACATGTACTTCATGACCACATAGCTATTCAATGTTTCTTCCATCCAAAAGTAAAATTCTTATATTTAAACACAAACCTAATTCAAACATTGGAAGGTTGTTACATGATACTCAGGTGACCTATAAGGCCCCTGGGCCTCTTGTTCTTCTTCTTATTCTTCTTCTTCAACGAAATTTTGTCTGGGCCCTAACTAGAGAACCCTATGACTTTAAGACTTCAAACTTGGAACATAAGGAGATGGTATGGAGGAGGGGTGCCTGCCCCCAAAACTTTTGACCTTGACCCACTTATAAAGTCAAGGTCAATCTTTTATGTCAACATATACTCCAGGCCAATAGCTGAGAACCCTTTGACATTACGATTTCAAACTTGAATTTTTGACCTTGACCCCTTTCTTCATTCAAGGTCAAATTAAGAAAAACATGAATAGACCATAGCTTTAGAACCCTTTGACATGAAGACTTCAAACTTAGAATATGAGAAGGGGGAATGAGCAAAAGGGGGAATTCCACCAAAATTTTTGACCTTAACCCTTTATAAAGTCAAGGTCAATTTTTTATGTCAAAATATAGTCCAGACCAAATGCTGACTTGACAACCATTTGACATTAAAACTTCAAACTTGGAATATGGAGAGATGATATGGAAGAGTGCACCAAAATTTTTGACCTTGACCCCTTTCTTCATTCAAGGTCAAATTAAGAAAAACATGAATTGACCATAACTTTAGAACCCTTTGACTTTAAGACTTCAAACTTAGAATATGAGAAGGGGGAATGAGCAAAAGGGGGAATTCCACCAAAATTTTTGACCTTGACCCTTTATAAAGTCATGGTCATTTTTTTATGTCAAAATATAGTCCAGACCAAAGCTGACTTGACAACCGTTTGACATTAAAACTTCAAACTTGGAATATGAAGAGATGATATGGAAGAGGGCACCAAAATTTTTGACCTTGACCCTTTCTTCATTCAAGGTCAAATTAAGAAAAACATGAATTGACCATAACTTTAGAACCCTTTGACATTAAAGACTTCAAACTTAGAATATGAGAAGGGGGAATGAGGAAAGGGGGAATTCCACCAAATTTTTTTACCTTGACCCATTTATAAAGTCAAGGTCAATTTTTTATGTCAAAATATAGTCCAGGCCAAAAGCTGACTTGACAACCGTTTGACATTAAAACTTTAAACTTGGAATATGGAGAGGTTATATGGAAGAGGGGTGCACACCACAAACATTTTTTACCTTCATCCACTTACAGTGTCAAGGTCACTCTTTTACATCAAGACTATAACCTGAGAACTATTTGACATTAGGATTTCAAACTTACAAGTTAGAAAGCAGATATTAAGACAAGATGTACTGTACCAAAATCTTAGGCCGTGACCCATTTCTTCATTCAAGGTCACTCTTTTACATCAAAGTATAGTCAAGACTATAACCTGAGAACCCTTTGACATTAGGATTTCAAACTTACAACAAGATGTACTGTACCAAAATTTTTGACCTTGACCTTGCACTCATTATTGTTGCCATGATTATTAGACAATCAAACTTTGAAGGGGAGACATCTGGTTTTTTTTTGTAAAAAACAATACCCACTAGTTTAATGTTAGTGTTCATATTTTTGATTGTTATGTTTTGATATTGTGATTATATGATTTTCAATGTGACACATGTATATGGAATTCAATTTAATGATTGAATGATATTTATCAAAGATGTTACTGAAATCTAAATAACAAATTTTCTAAAGGTCTTCAGCAGGATAAATTCGTTACACAGTCAGTTTGGGACGTAATACGGAGTCATCCAGGGTGTGAAATGGAAATCCATATTGGGACTCTGCGAAGCACCCTGGATGACTCCGTATTACGTCCCAAACTGATGATGATTGTTTGGTTATTTATCAAGTGGAAATCAATACAGTTTATCCACTTTGAACCATTGATATTGATAATTCACATGAGGATGTATCTACCTTAATGAGGAAATGGCTATCATTACAATTTGTAAAGATATCAAAGGCAAAAACATTGGAAATATAAATATGATATCATCTAGAATATATTTATCTGTAATTGCTTCTAGAGCATCCAAATTTACCTTTAAAAGATATTTGCTTCTAAATGGGAGGGAGGGAGGGGGACTTGTCCTTCATTACATGGAGTCAATATTCATATCTTCAAGCTTACATTCTTCCCATTCACTACTACTATCAAAAGTAGAGGGGCAGTCACCCAGTATATCAGTATTTGCATATGAAAATAAGCAATGTCAGTCACACACACACACACACTCACACACATTCTCCATTCAGCAGAAATGCAGGTAAATACTAGTAAAACTTTAAATAGATATATCTGTGCATGAAATTACAATGCTTTCATATCATGATGTAAAATAGATTTCTAAAGAGTGGTAATGATTAAATGAAGAGTGTACGTCTTGCTGTTTACTTCTTTTAAATTCACTGGTTCATTTTATATTGTACATTACTGATATTTACAGATGAGACTGGGATGAAGATTGACTTGCAAACAACTTTAGATGTGAATGGTGATCCCATTACATTTTGTACTAGTCCTCCCTCAATGATGACTTCACATGAATTAAATATAGAAACACTAGACAGGTAAGGCCAATTTTTGTTTAATTGGTTTACAGATTTCAAAATTTTCAAATCGGAGTTGGTAGAATTTTTTTAAAAAGTTCAAATGACAAAATGTTTAAAATTAATAAAAATGAACTTGATTTGAGGTCAATGTTTTATTATTAACTTTATTCTCTTCACAGTCAACTTCAGACGGTGGTATATAGTTACTCTTGTGCACCATTGCAACAATGCTGTTTCCTTCAAAAATGTTATTTGTTTATTAAATTAACTTTCTATATCACTATTAGGTATCCATTGTTTACCATTTAGTTATGTGAATCCCAAAATAAAAGAACCACTTCGTTTTTCCATTTTACAAGATGGCATCCATGACATATATAGGGACGCATTAATCACCTGAAGTACTAAATTCCTGACTGACCTTACCAAGCATAGATTTTGTCAAAAAAAATTCTTTTAAAGTCTTATTTATGAAGTCAATGAAGGTTATAGATAAAATTTATGAACCCTGTCAACTGTCATTAAAAATTCTTAATTTTATATAGGTCAGATCAATTCATTGTTGGTAGTCAACAAATTTTCATACAGTGAATGAATATAAATTCATGAATTTATGTTAAAAATGTTTTTGAAGTTCCTTCAATATATGAAGAATTATACATGATTATGAAGAAAATGTCTTTAAAATTCATAGATAAAAATTTAAAAGTCTTTCCATGGCAAAATGTATGCTTGGTAAGGTCAGGTAGGGTTATACTTGTTTAGGTGATTAGTGCATCCCAATGTACATAATGGATGCCATTTAAACATTTAGCATTTGTTTTTATTTGGGGATATACATATCAAAATGGTATGCAATGCATAACTGATGCTAACCAGAAGTTAGTTTCATAAACAGATAACTTATTGAAAGCAAATAGCAGTGTTGCCAAGGTGCAGAATAATTGCCAGTGCCAGCTGAAGTTGACTGATCTTCCACACTTGAATCATGAAGGACTGTCCCCAGATTTGGCAGAGTCATCTGTCAAAATATCCAGCCGAGCAGAATCAGTGGGAATATAGAAAGTAGTGAAAAACCATTTTATTTTATTTTTTAAACATCTCAAAAAATTGGTGCGGGGGATCCGTAAACCAACTCAATAAAAATAAATGGCTTAAATTATCACCTGTAGTCCAATATTTCATCAAGTAAACCCAGAGACTCAAAAATGTTTGGATGATTCAGATTGGGGGGAAAAAAAAGTATTTTCAATGAAATTATTTAAAAATTGTTTTAGATAGGTAAACCTTCTGATTTGATATACAGTGTAGACTGAAAATATGCAACTGAAAAATATTTCGGAAAACTTTAAAAAGATTTTGTTGTTGTTGTTTTTAATGATCACAGTGATGTTATTTAACAGCAAAAAGAGAAAAAGATCAGAGGACACTGGGGCAGAGCAAAGTAAAAGGTTATGTACAGATGAAGTCTCCAGAAATTAGGACAGCTTTCTGATGACTGATACTGAATCATTGAGTATGACACCACCCCATTCAGTGTCATTTTACTACAAAATACTTAACAAATTTTACATTTGATTTTGGTGTAGTATAAATTTATTATGCATGTACAATACATGAGCAACTTATCATAGAAGTGGAAGAATCTGATAATCAACCATTCTCAAAAGTCTGGGTTTCTGAGTCTAACCTTGGCCATGGGACCAAGGCTAAGAGTGCACTCTGGACCTCTGACATGATGAGGATGACAATGAACAGGTAAAACGGTTTAATAAAATAATCAATCAGTCATGTATTAGTATTGATACTAATTGTATATAGATAAAATGGATCAGTCATGCACTAGTGTTTATACAAATTATCATTAAGTTATTATTAAAATACTTCTGTCTGTACTGATGATCTGTAGGTTTCAATAGAAACACTGTCTTTGTTTGATGTCGTATATGTATTAGAATGAATATTAAAAATCTTTGATTTGTCTGTTGCTACATAAGTCACAGTATTTATAAGAATTGTTTTTACATGAAATAGATTTAGCTCACTTGAATTGAAGGCTCGAACGAGCTTTTCTGATCAAAATTTGTCTGGCGTGTGTTGTCATCTTCAGCATTAACATTCCACATTTTCTTCTTGTTCTCATTCTGGGCCAATTTCAATCAAACTTGGCACAAATCATCCTTGGGTAAAGGGGATTCAAGTTTCTAATGAAAGGCCATACCCCTTTCAAAGGGGAGATAATCAAGAAAAGGCAAAAATAGGGTTGAGTCATTTAAAAAGCTTCTCAAAAACCACTGGACCAGAAAAGTTGAAATTTACATAAAAGCTACTTGATATAGTGTAAATTCAAGTTTGTTTAAATCATGGTCCCCGGGGATAGGATGGGGCCATAATAGGGGATCAAAGTTTTACATGAAAATATATAGAGAAAATATTTAAAAATCTTCTCAAGAATCACTGGGCAAGAAAAGCTGAAATTTACATGAAAGCTTCCAGACAATAGAGTAGATTCAACGTTTGTTCAAATCATGACCCCCAGATATAGGATGGGGCCACAATAGGGTATCAGAGTTTTACATGCCATTATATAGGAAAAATCTTCTCAAGAATCACTGGGCCAGAAAAGTGTAGATTTACATGAAAGCTTCCTGACATAAAGTAGATGCAATTTTTGTTCAGATCATGGTCCCCAGGGATAGGATGGGGCCATATATAATTGGGGATTAAAGCTTTATATTGGAATATACAGGAAATTGATTTAAACAAATTCTTTTCAAAAGCCACACTAAATGAAATCCAATGCAAATGTTCCCAAATTGTGT
>NC_079164.1:58736184-58798684 GCF_947568905.1 Ostrea edulis
GCACGTATATAAGATATACTAAATCACAGTTATTCTCCACATCATGCTTCAATCTGTCTTCAGTAAAGAATGGAAGCCTTGAATTGGCCTCGTTTCAAAGGACGGTAGACACGTTTCAAAAGGACACTGCCATCAAGTGGCAAAAGGATGCTGATCTTTTCTGTCTTTATAAAATTTCGTGATCAGACAAAGCTAATATTAATCTAATCAAAATGAATAGAAATGACGAATGCAGCGAAGTGGTGATTTTTATACCCCACGAACGAAGTTCAGGGGGGTATATAGGAATCACTCTGTCTGTCTGTGCAGATTCGTGTCCGGGACATAACTTCTTTGTTCTTTGACATAGGCATACCATATTTGGCACACAGGTGGATCACCATGAGACGATGTGTCAAGTACCTTCATGACCTCTATTTGACCTCAAGGTCAAAAGTAAAGGTTTTTTACAATGGATTCGTGTTAGGGCCATGACTTAGTCTTTGTTCTTTGACATAGGCATACCATATTTGACACATGAGTGTATCACGATAAGACGATGTGTCGGGTACCTTCATGACCTCTATATGACCTTGAACTTTGACCTCAAGGTCAAAATTGATTATAGGGTTTTGACATAGTCATACCATAAGACATGGGTGTATCACCATGAGACTTTGTGTCATGTACATTCATGACCTCGACCTTTGATCTCAAGGTCAAAATTATAGGTTTATGCCATGGATTTGTGTTCGGACTATATCTTCCATTTTCTTCTACAAAGGCATACCATATTTTTACACTCAGGAAAGAGGTAATTTATACCTATTAACAACACCCTTTGGGAGATTGGGGTAAGCAGGAGGTATTCTTAGTGAGCATTGCTCACAGTACCTCTTGTTTGAAAAACAAACATGAAACGATGTGTATGTAGATTTACATGATTATATATTTTTAAAGAAAGTTTTCCTGATCTAATATCTAACATTTTAATTTTTGAAAGAAATATAACGATAGATGACACAGTGACAGTCGGTATTCATTTGAACAAAATTTCCAAATTACTCACACCACTCAATTACTAGTATTAACATTTGTCAGTAGTCTGTAAATGGATTGAATCGATATTTTTTTCGTTTCTTACTTTTATTTCTGTTTTAGGGGGTGGGTGGGGGTGAAAAACTCATAATATATGTAGTTGCTCACTGTTACCTCTGTCAATGCTAGATTACAAGACTATTGTAAATCATTAATTAAATCCCTTACAAGAGGTCCATGGGCCACATCGCTCACCGGAATCACCTTGGTCTATATTTAAAGATTTTCCCTATATATATTCGCATGTAAAACTTTTATCCCTATTGTGGCCCCTACCTACCCCCAGGGGTCATGATTTTGAGAAACTTGAATCTGCACTATGTCAGAAAGCTTTCATGTAAATGTAAACTTCTATGGCCCAATGGTTCTTGAGAAGAAGATTTTCCCTATATATATGTATGTAAAACTTTAATCCCCCATTACGGCCCCCATCCTACACCCGGGGGACCATGATTTGAACAAACTTGAACCTGCACTATGTCAGGAAGCTTTCATGTAAATTTCAGCTCTTCTGGCTCATTGGTTCTGATTTTTAAAGATTTTCCCTATATATTTGTACGTTAAACTTTGATCCCTTATTGTGGCCCCACCCTACCCCTGGGGGTCATGATTTTAACAAACTTGATTCTCCACTATAACAAAAATCTTTCTTGTAAATTTCAACTCTTCTGGCTGAGTGGCTCTGATTTTTAAAGATTTTCCCTATATATTTGTACGTTAAACTTTGATCACCTATTGTGCCCCCCCTACCCCCCCCCCCCCCCCCCCCCCACCGAGGGGGGTCATGATTTTAACAAACTTGATTCTCCACTATAATAGAAATCTTTCATGTAAATTTCAGCTCTTCTGGCCCAGTGGCTCTCGAGAAGATTTTTAAATGACCCCACCCTATTTTTGCATTTGTGTGATTATCTCCCCATTGAAGGGGACATGGCCCTTCATTTGATTAAATTTGAAAGCCCTTCACCCAAGGATGCTTTGTGCCAAGTTTGGTTGAAATTGGCCCAGTGGTTCTGGAGAGGTTTGAAAAGTTTACAGACGGACGGACAGACTAGTTTAGTTTATTTATTTAGGATAGGCACATATACAATATAAATGCAAGACAATATCACAGAGGAACACATAGTTAAAACAAAAGTTGTTGTTAAATACATAAGATAAAAGGGTAAACTTTAACAGCTATTTGACTTTAAGAGCACGGTGAATAAATTAATGTATATGCCTATGCCAAGGATAACCCATGAAAGCCATATGGCTTATTCCCAATGGAGTCCTTATGATCTTATAATATGACACACACAATACATTATAATTATTAGCATAACAAAATAATGCAAACAAGAAAGATATTGAAAAACATTGATTTGAAACACATAAGAATATTTTTAAATATCTTGCATTTCAACAGTGCTGAGTATTGAAAATTGCTGGAATAAATAACAACTGTAATAACAATGTATGAACACGACAATGTGGATCAATAATACAAGAAGTCACTACATAAGCATGTAAGACAGACGACGGATAACAGGTGATCAGAAAAGCTCACCTGAGCTTTCAGCTCAGGTGAGCTAAAAAGGCAACCAATTACTTTTTTTCACCAGAATAATGGAGATTTAGAATAATATATAAACATGTAGCTAAGATATTTTTTTAAACCGGGCAAATACATTAATTTCATAAAAATCAAAATTTCAGGAATTTCTTTACAAAGGGTAAAACATTTTCTTAAAATTTTCTGCACCATATAAAAGTTAGAAAGTGCTTTACAAGAATATTGTATTAAAATTGCGGCACTGTGACAGCAATACCAAAAGGCAGAGAATGGCGATCATATTTTCACAAGAAAAGATAAAGCAAAAACAACAGCTGAAGAACAGAGAAAAAGAGGTTGCAATTGTAATTTGATCTTTTCAATGTTGTTTTCAGGGGCATGTAATAATTTGATAGGCTTATAAAATCATTTCTAAAGGTGACTACCAGAGGAGAAGTAACAAGATTTTAAAGCTTATTTTTTGTTCAGTATTTTTTTTTTTCATTTTCATTTTTTTTAGATTTGTAAAAAAAAAAAAAAAAGAAACCCCAACATACTGTCACAATCGGTGGGGAGAGGGTGTCAGAAATAATGGCAAATCCGGGAAAAGGGGTGGTATCCACAAGCACTTGCTTAAGTAGTAAGTTGTATATGAAATGGTGGAACATTTCATTTCATGACTTCGTTTTCACTGAAATTTCTGCTGCCCTTGTTCATAATACAATAAGCCTTTTGATTTTACAAAATGCTGATCAACCCATACGATAGTATGCATAGTTGATAAACTATGCATATAGTATTTTACGTTCTGTTCCATTTTCCATTCCGCGTTTTAGCAACATCCGATGATTGTTTACAAACTTCCAAAACCACGCAGTTTTATTTCAAACCGTGTCACAAAACATTTGTTTACTATTGTAGCAATGATATTTTAAGTTCTTAAAGAAATATATGATACTGCATCGGCATTTTGACAGAAGCGCAAATGCATGATACGGACATTGTCAATATCTACCCAGAATTATCGTTCCTTACAATATTTGTCCTGCATACTTCATAAATTTCTTAGTAATCGCTGGTGCATGCGCCCAGCGCTTAAAATGTAAAAAGAGACACCATCTAAGATCGAGAGAAATCTGTGGTTCGAATTTCCTCCATTGTTTTAGTGCAATATCCTTGACCCAGGCGCCTATGAGATAGACAGGCAATGGGACAGACCATTTTGTGTATAAATGGATTTTATTTTTTAAATGTCAGAATCTACACATAAAACCTGTGAAATCAGAATCCATTGTTGTTAAAAGCAATTTTATGATATATTTAGAATACTTTGTTGTTAAGAGCAGTTTTATGATATCTTAAGAAGACTTTGTTCTTAAAAGCAGTTTTATGATATCTTTAAAAGATTTTGATAAAGTGGAAGTGATGGGGATGTCGTGTGAAAATGATGGTAATATTTGGTTGTTTGTTATCCAGCTATAGATGCGTTACTTGAATGACTAAATGTGATCACAAATTGTGCATTTAGTTTTAAATGCATTTCATACTGATTATTAAAAAAATGAATTCACCAAATTGTGTTTTTGTTTACCACTTCTGAATTGAACTCATTCTGAGGGAGAAATTACACCTAGTTTTGAATGAGGTATTGTAAATGTGTTACATTTAATGGCACATGTACATCTGTATATGCTTTTCAGATCATCTCGGTAGACATCTATTTTGCTTTCAGGAATATTTCATACAACAGGACTGACTGCTTCTTCACCATATGCCAGATAAACATTTATAGAGGAAATAGTCGGTGGTCGTTTTGATGAGACCTCAAAAACCGAGGTTCCATGTCATGGCAGGCATTGGCATGATAAAGAACCCTCACTACTATGCACCATTCATGTCTAAATTTGTGGTACTTTACTTAAGTTGGCGATGTTGAAGGGACGTAAAACAGCAATTATCACACGTAGCCAAAAATACTGTATACATTGACATTAGATTGAATGACTTGAGTCTTCAAACAAAACAGGATTTATCTTGGACAAGAATAAAACTGATGGATGCTCCCCGAAATGCATCTAACCAATGACCTACTTCATAATTATGACGAATTACTCGCACAATGATCAATAAGTGTTGAAATATTGTTGAAATGAAGGTTTCTTTTTCATATTCATGTATAAACTACATAGGCCTATATGTATGTTGAGTGACGTTGACCTTTACGAAATTACCTTGAGTGACCTTTATCCGAAAGCCATTTGCTTATGACTTACCGTATAGCGGGGGTTTTCCGCGGGTCTAAAATTTGGCGATTTGTTGGCTCAAGGATATGCTGATAATTTTAGCGTAATAAAGGACAGACAAGGAAGTCTTATCTCTCTTGCAAATACTGAAGTCGCAATTTGGTGCATATTTGGCGAGTGAAATTTTAGCGGAAAGCTATCTAATAGCTGAAATAAGCCAAATTAATCACCCCGCGGGAAAAAAACGCTATACGGTATTTGTGCGATATATTATCAATACCTGTTCAAAAACTGTTGAAATAAAGAACGTTCTGAATTACCTTGACCTTTCCAAAATGACCTTGGTTCAAAAGTCCTTGCCTCAAGGAATATCTGTGATCAATTTCTGATGAAAGGTTTAGGAGATGGGAACTTTTATATCAAAAACTGTTTAAATAAGGAACTTGTATATGTTCTGAGTGACTTTGACTTCCAAAATGATCTTGAAAGACCTTGGTCCAAAAGTCCTTGTCTCAAGGAACATTGGTGATCAATTACATGTATATCAATTTCTGATGAAAGGTTTAGGAGATGTGAGGTCGGACAGACGGATGGACAGACATGACTGCGACCAAAATTTTTCGGAGAGCATAAAAATCAGAGAGCAATGGATAAAATTCGTGTACAGCTGTAGATTTGTTTGTTGTTTGGGGATGATCTTACGGACTTGTGTATCGTAGGTAGACTATATTGTACATATACCGGATATGATGTAAAAAAAAAAATAAAAAAATAAAAAAAAATTACCCAAACGCTCAGTCATCTCTTATCATTTATGTCCCTTCAAGAAAACATAGTGTTTGGAAAGTTCAGGAAAAGGAATGAATGTTCATAAATTAAAGGATTTTGAAATCCTATTAACAAGACTATGGTACATTTTACGAGTGAATGTTGACAAACTTTCACGTGCGTTGGATTGATTTATTTCTTTTTCTTCTCTTTTATGAGGCCTGTGGAGATCCGGGTTAGAATAGGTCGTCAGTACCCCCTTGCTTGTCGTAAGAGGTGACTAAATGGGGCGGTCTTTCGGATGAGACCGCAAAAACCGAGGTCCCGTGTCACAGCAGGTGTGGCACGATAAAGATCCCTCCCTGCTCAATGGTCATAAGCGCCGAGCATAGGCCAAAATTTTGCAGCCCTTCACCGGCAGTGGTGACGTCTCCATATAAGTGAAATATTCTCGAGAGGGACGTAAAACAATATTCAATCAATCCTCTTTTATGATCCAAATTTTTTAACTACTATCACAGGCAATTACATGTATATCACTCCAAAGCAATATAAATGGTAACCATTTACGTGTATTTGTATCGATATTTATTAACGTGTGTGTTAGTGATTTAGTGTATTTTTTTTTTTGGACAAGACATTTCCTTAGGTAGCAAAATTTTTGACCTCGCGACCTTGGGGTTTTGGATTTTACCTACTTTTGAAAACTTTAACCTTGGCCATAACTTTGCTAAGGCTTTTATATTTCACATGTGTATTCCTTTTGACAAGACCTTTCTTTTGGTGTTAAAATGTTTGATCTCTTGACCTTGGAGTTTGACCTTTGAAGAACTTTAATCTAGGTCATTATGAATGGTTAGTGATAGAGCTTCATATGTCATGTGCAAATATTTGAATTCTGTCTCAGTTATAAAGGTTTGATTCATTTCATCACCTCACTTTGATGATTTGTTTAATTCAGGGAATAAGAATAAAAAGGAAGAGCTTGGGCAGAGTTCGATTATCCTAACGAGTTCTTACCCTTATCTTGCTAGTTAGTAATTAACCTCATCTTTCTTGAGTAGTTAAAACATTTTTGTTATGTAATTCTTAGTAATTTTAGGCTTTTCTATAGAAGAGAATCTTCTTGTATTTAAAGTTACCTGTGGGTGTCCATTAAGTTGACATTTACTGTCCATTATTATGCCCCCTTCAAAGAAGAGGGGCATATTGCTTTGCACCAGTCGGTCGGTATGTCGTTCGGTAGACCACATGTCTTGATCAACATACGAAGATCAAGGGTTAACCAAATGATTTATAATATCAAAATAATTTAACAATGAGTATGACAATGACCTCGGACTAATGCTTGTATTGCAGCCTTATTCAGGACACACAGTGCAAGTGACATCCCTTCAACCGCTGCACACACTGTAGAGCCTTATTCAGGCAGACACTGTGAGCAACAGCCTGGTTGTCAGTCAAGTCCAGTATACAGAATAGACGAATTATGTGGCTAGCCTTTATTTGGTCGACCTCGACAGTGGCAGGCTTCTTGCTACTACTTTAAGGTCTGCCTATTAATGTAAAGACAGCCCCAATGCCTCCACTTCAACACCGTTACAACGTACGGAATCAAACACTGGCTTACTCAGTAAATCACTTTATTGCTTGTAACTTACTGTTAATCTTGTCCACCACGTCTTGTCTTCTCGCACTGGGCTTTGACGATATGATTGACAGACGGCAACTGTTTCACGCTGTATTTATAATGCTAGGTCATGTGTCTAAAATACGTATGTTTACATTGAAAACTACAATGTACAACCTGGGTGGTCGATGGATAAATTTCCGGAATATTACATTACTCATACTCCCGATGCCATGCGTCCCTTATGAAAACAAAGCAATCAACTAATGATAAATGTTCAATGATATATAGCGTGATTTATGCTTATAAATCCACAAAAAATATCAAATCTTGAAAATGTTTACAGTTATCAAAGAATATGGACTGTACACTACCAGTGTTTGTAACAATACAATAGATACCAGAAAAATATCAACAAGTCATTTGAAAATGATTTTCTCCTTCTTGGTGACCTTTACATCAGCATCACCTTCTCTACACTTTCTGACCGTTGTTGTCACAACTACTCTTTTCTTTGGGGATGTATGTGTGCCCGCGTTGACTCTACAACTTTCTACAGAGGGAATCGTTGGCTCCATATCAACCTGGGTGGATCTGTCCATAAGAGCAATCCTCTCTGCTATATGGATTTCCCACACACTCAATCTCTTTCTTGCAAAAGGTAAAGACGGTTGGGTCTTCTTCCGGAAGAGTCTTCCATCTTATAGGATGTCCTCATTCTCTGGATTCTGTATCTTCCTTTGCTCATCAATATCAGCGTCTTCACTCTCATCACTTAAATTACTACTTGATGAGTCTGTAGAGGACACTTTGCCTATAACTTCTCCAGGGCCCTGGTCCATCCAATCTTTATTTGCGCTTTCCTTATCTTTCTTTTCTTTGTGCAGTGAATCACCTGCCTTCCCCTTATGTTGCTCTTTTCTACCCAGTTTAATAAGTTCATCATTAGGTTGTAGACCAGGATGGCATCTTTTGATATGTCTCGTAAGATTAGTTCCCCTTGTGTTGGTAAAACCACATATTGGGCACTCAAACATTCGCATAGCACACACCAGAATGTGCTTCTTGAATTCTTCCTCTGTTTTTGCAGGTTCCGAACACATTGGACAGCGCCGATATTTCTTCCTTGTTGTTGTCTCAGCACTTGTAGGACCAGATTCCTCAGGAGTTTCAAATGTTAACGGCTCATCGTTTCCCCTGACAAAACTTGAGCGTGCTTTTTGCACATTCTGTCCACATGGATAGCCTGATCCGACCCTCTCAGACTACAATTGACAAGATATGTCAAGTCAGACATTCTTTTGACAACCTAAAAGGGTTACAATAATGTGTAAACTAAGGTGATATGTCTAGCTTTCTTTTTGGGAAGTAAACATAAACCTCTTCACCCACTTCAAAATGATGCCATTTCAATTTCCGATCGTGATAACGTTTTTCATGAGCATTTTCTAGGCATTTCTGTAAATACCAGGCCCATTTATTGTTGGGCACCTTTTTAATTGATGGAGACATCTCATACATCAACCAATGGTGTCGACACCTCTCGCCCAAACATGATCATATTTAGTGTCATTCCTGTCATTTCGTGCACTTCGATATGCCATCATTATGGAAGGAAGATAGACACCCCAGTCAGTGTGGTGTTCATTAACAAAACCACTAAGCATTGTTGTTAACGTTCTGTTGAAGCGCTCTACCATTTCGTCTGACTGAGGGTGGTAGGAGTGGTGTGGGTTTTTTTTTGTATGTCCAACACTTTTGCACATTTCCTGGAAAAGTTTACTTTCGTACTGTGGACCCTGGTCAGAATGTATCACAGCTGGTACTCCAAACCTTGAAACAACTTCGACAATCTTTGTCGCAACTGTTTCTGCTTCCATGTTTGGCAACGCAAAGCTTTCGGTCCACTTTGTAAAGTAGTCTGCCACCACAAGGATATATCTATTCCCATTGGATGTCATAGGTAGTTCGCCTAACAGATCAGTTGCCATTCTCTCCATTGGATACCCCGTGAGGACTAAATGCATTGGCGCTGTGTTGTTGTCTTGGGACTTTTCTCTTGGTGCACACTTCACAGCCGGCAATATAAGAATGAAATCTCTCTGGAGACAACTGCAAGTATACCTTCATCTTCAACTTCATGAATGATTATTCGATAATTACGCAATTCATTTATACTTTTAATTCAACTTACTTCTCTTTACTAGGCCTATTATTGTTAATGATTGACATACAAATGTGCAATGTAACTCAAGTAGATAATTTTGTGATGTGACTAAAATTGAGGGGGGGGGGGGTATGGTTATATTATGGCCTATTACTTCACTGTTTTGTTTTGTTTTGTTTTTTTCATTATCATTTAAGCAATTTGGAGAAATTGGTATTATTAAGATAACTTTATTATCTATGGCTTGATTAAGTTTGTATATATTTAGCAAGAAATTAAAGGGGACAGTTCTTGTCTAAAGATATCAGGAGGCAAACGCCGGAGAGAGTAATTTCAGTGGTTGGTTCCAGTAATGTGGTAGAGAATTTGTAGAATGCATATCTTCTGTATTATTAACGCCTGTTTACAGCCAGAAAGAAAAAAAAGTTAAGCATCAGAAAATTCTTGAATTAATTTCTGAGGTCACCAACATTTTCTTTGTAATATTATTTCTCATGTACGCTTCACTGTACATTATATATAAACTTTTTCTTACATTTAGAATACAGGAAGAGTATTTACTTCCTCCAGCCATCCTTGCTATCATCAGATACAGGGCCAGCTTTTGTGCAATATGAATTATTCCGTCTCGATTGTTTGGACTACTGTCGACTGCATGCAAAATTATCCGGATCATCAAGGACTCTTAGTGGACAAAGAACATTGCAAAGTGATAGAATTTTATTGCTGCAACTTGATTATTTGGACAACAGCTGACTGCAGAATTATCCCGGATCATAAAGAACTCTGAATGGACACATAACATTAACAGAATTATTTTTTTAATATTTCCATTCCTGAATGAATTCAAAATTAACATGTATTGATAAAATATACTTAGTAAAACAATAACAATCAATAGTGCATTTTTTATTTATACTAAACTATTTGACACACGAGTTTGATTTTACAGGATTTGCAAATAATAATAATAAATGAAGAAAATGATATTAAAATAAAAACAAAAACAAATGAGTGCTTAATTCCTGAAGATGTGAACATATAGAGCATTGTACTTAACAGTCACTCCAGAAAAAGTTTTAAAAATATTACGGTTGAATAAACAGTGATTAGAATTTAATATACTGTTTAATGCATCCCATGCACATATTTATCTTGGTTAATATTGGCTCGTAGACTGCTGGTATGTGGATTTTATCCTTTCTTTAGCCCTCTTGACGTAAATACTCCCCTGGCTAATATGTAACACAGTTCAACTTTTTTATAAGCCAACTGTCCTCTCAAGGATAAAAAGCCGGAATGTTCAAGGACACACATTGTTTTAATTGATCACAGATGGTGAACACCTAAACTGTTTTCCAGCCTTGGGTTTTGCTGGAACTTTTCTGTGGAGTACATGTTGATCCCTATATTCAAAGTTGAAAAATAAGTGATTGCACCATTCGGTGTTACACAAGTCACTGCTTTGATGGTATGTCAGCACTTACAGGAACTGTATGTCATGGCCTGGGTATCAAGGTGTCCGGGAATATTTCAAGAGATTAGTCTCAATGGCATCGATCCATCTAACCTAAATGAAAAATTGGAAGAAAAATCATTTTCATGCACTACATTTCTCTTTATCTCAAGGAAGTTATTGTAAGTCTTAAGTAAAAGCCATATTCTTGAATTTAGTATAAACTAATAATTTTCTATACGCAAACTGTATTTATACAATCTGAAACTGGTTTAGGGAGAGAGGATAGAAAAATTCAATGCGGATGGAGAAGGTTTGTTTAAGTTGTTGTATCTTGTTATCAAATTATACCCCCCCCCCCTCCACCAAGTGCCACCCGAATCTCAATGAATCCACTTTCTAAAACATCTATTGTTTTATAATATTAAATACTATCACTTCTTTTTGAAAATTGTGTAAATATTACATTTATCAAGGTTTAGCTGCAATAATGTAGCCCTCTCCGAGTTTTTTACTCTGACCCCCCCCCCTTTTTTTTTTAAAGGAGAGGGTTACATTATTGTAGCTAAAGAAGGTCATGCACGCGCGACGCCGATAAGAAATCAGAGATGAAGTTTTGTTGTATATGGAAAGAGTACTATTTAGTAGTACTACAGCTGCCGTGTCTAGGAATGTTTTTCGTAAAAAATTATCTCTATAGATCGTAAAATCATACTCCTCCCTCTATAAACATTTGATTTATACAATTTCAAGCGTGACTGCATGTGATGTATAACTGTGTACATCTTGATTTGTGGATTGTAAATAAATAGATGTAAATCTATTTAGATCTACTTGGGCGTATGTGTGGTGACAAACAAATCCAAGATATTTATTATTTAATGGAAATCAAGTTTACTAACCGTATTAGAATGCATTTATACTGACCTGAACAACTTTCTCCATAACGTCCACTTCTTTGCATCGACCAAAAAAACCGATAAAAACTGCAGGATATTTCGAACTGGTATGATTTCATGCAAACTGTAAAGGTGTGTTTGTCACCGGAAGTACTCAAATATTGCGTCATCTCGTTTGCGAGCTTACAGCCCCTATTAAAAATATGAAAAACAATAAATCTCCAGGTACAGATGGTATACCAGTTGAATTTTACAATTTTTTTTAGGAATGATATAAAGCATTACTTCTTCAGTTCTTTGATAAAATCTTTTGAAAGTAAAGAGCTCCCAAAATCGCAGAGGCTGTCAATAATAAGTCTTATTTATAAAAAAGGTGAAAAGTCAAATGTTAGAAATTATGGACCAATTAGTCTAACAAAGTGCGATTATAAAATTCTTACATTTTTTTTTTTGGCTAAACGATTACAAACAGTCATATAAAAACTTATAAATATAGACCAATCAGCATATATTAAAGGCAGATATATTGGAAATAACGCTCGATTAATTCAAGATTTTTTTTTACTACTGTGAAGATCATAACGAAGACGGCATTTTATTATTTTTAGATTTCGAAAAAGCCTTTGATACCGTAGAATGGAGTTTTATGATTGAAACCTTAAAAGCTTTAAAGTTTGGAACAAATTTTATCAACTGGATTACAACCTTATACAATAAACCTTTATTTCGAGTGAAAAATAACGGTTACATATCTGAAACTTGTAAAACGACTAGAGGTATTCGTCAAGGATGCCCAATATCAGCATTACTTTTCATCATCACAGCAGATATGTTAGCTACAAGAATTAGATCTTCTGACACAATACATGGTTTTGAAATTGGAATTAAGAAAGAGATAAAAATTATACAACATGCAGATGATTCCACAAGTCCCCTAAAGGATGTGCAATCAGTAAAACAAGTAATTAACACAGTTAAACAATTCTCTGGAGTCGCAGGTCCAAAGCGTAATCTAAAGAAATCAGAATGTATATTGCTCGGTTCTTTAAAAAAACACATGTGAAAAGATTGAAGATGTAATTACAACAAATAATCCAGTTAAAACACTTGGTATATTTATAGGATATAACAAAATATTGTGTCAAGAAAAAAAATTGGATAGGAAAAATTAATCAAATTATTAGCATACTCGATAACTGGGGAAAAAGAAATTTAACAATTTTTGGTAAAAAAGAAATAATCAATAATCTCATTATTTCTAAATTGCAATACAATGCGTCGATAATTCCCAATCCGCCTGATGAAATATTTAAGCAACTGAACAGAAAGATATTTAATTTCGTATGTAATAGGAGGGAAAGAATAAAAAGAAATACACTTATTGGAAAGGAATTGAAAGGTGGAATCAATATTATTGATGTTGAATCCAAGTTTTTCTCATTGAAAGCGTCTTGGATTGCACGTCTGCTAAGTACTAAATCCAGTCTCTTAACATTTCTTGAACATAATTTTCAAAAAGAAAATCTATCGCTGAGGTATATAATTAAAACAAACTTGAGAGATGTAAAAGAATATAAAGATATGACATTTCTGCCGTTGTTCTATAAAGAGGTAATTTGCGCTTTTAACAAAACTAAAATGATTAAAGATATCTCTATGACTACTTCGGACGAATTTTTATCTTACCAATTTGGAAAAATAACCTATTTCAGTTAAAAAACAACCCAATTTATTTTCCCCATTGGGTCAAGTCAGTTCTATACACCAAAGACTTATGGTGTATTTAGAGATTTAAAATATTTTCAAGATTTGATATTTCATAGAAACAAAATTATCTGTCAATATTAATTTTTAAAAACAATGTTCAACCGCTTTACCAGTATATTTGACTGCAAAAAAGCTCCCTATATTAATATTAAAGACAACATGCATGTATTATTTAAAGGAAATAACTTTGTTAATATATTGAATATTAAATCATCTTTCTTCTATAACAAATTAGTTAATAACAAGTTCATTAAGCCAATCACACAAAACTTTTGGACGGAAAAGTTTGACATTCCGAAATCTTTATGGAAGACAATCTTTATCTTAAAAGTCGCAAAAATTTCAGATAAACAAATATCAGAGTTTAACTATAAATTGTTACATAAACTTTTGAATAATAATTTGAATGTTAGCAAATGGAATCCAAATATACAAAAATATTGTGAAAACTGTGGTGAAATTGAAAACATAGAACACCTTATATATGCCTGCAGTACGTCTAAAAGAATATAGAAAAAGGATTAACAATGTACTAAATCTTGATATTTCTTGGAAACATATCGTCATAGGTTTTTATAATGAAACAAATCTATCAGAGGCTCTTAAAATATTTTTATTTCTTTCATTGCACTGAATATTTATAAATATAAAATGAAATGTAGACTAACTGAAATCTCTTGTAACAGTGAAAAGAGGGTGTTGCACCGAAGCGGGAATTTTCCCTAATCGGAGCTCTGTGCGAGCACTTGTGACGTAGAACTGACCTTCATTCATATTTATACTCATTGCGTATTTGCCATTTAAATACCTGAAGGATTCCCCAGTACTAGGGACAATCCTAAAACATTTTATGTGTCAATACATTATACATGTAGCCTAAAGATAATTTTTGAAATCGTGAAAATTAAAATTGTCTTCTTTTTTCTGAATATCAGATACAATGTATACGGTTACATGTTACGAGTGTATCAAATATTTAATATTCTATACTACTACAGTCCAGAAGCTCTTATACTCGTATGTATTATTTTCTACAACCAACAATTGGCAACTGTACATGACTCTGACCACAAAACAAAATATGGGAATTTAATACGCATTAATAAAGTTCAACATTATTCGAAGTACAAGCAACTGTAAAAAATGATTCAATATAGCAATTTGCTACTGGAATACATATAAACTGAAACTGTTTAACGGTTATTTACCTTTTTTGGCCTTAAAATTTTTCTTCCGAAGCTTTGCATAGTTCACAACGGTTTTTCGTAAAAGGCACCATGACTTTGTCAACAACTTTCATTCAGAAAAACATACAAGTTCTCGTTAGCAACCTTGACTATTAAAACACAGGTATTGCATGCTGTATTCGGCGTGTTTGTTGAGAGTCCTATTCACAAACTAAACAATGTCCAGGTTGGAAGCTTATTTCAAACTCGGCACATGGTAATAAACAGAGACTTGACATGAAACATATATAAAAACTAGAAGCGTGTTTCAATTAAGAAAAAATATATAGATGGAAAACGTAATATGAAAGAAAAAAAATGTGTTCGTGAGGGAGTCGAACCCGGTCGTTTAAAAATAGAATACACCTTTACATATGAGTCAACGACCTTACCCACTGGACCACTCAGTAGACCATACATTAGTAAGGAAAATTAACGTACAGGTGAAGTTGAAAATAATACCAGTGAAGTCGTTTCGATTTTTTTAAATTTACAAAAAAATGCCCTCGTGAAACAAAATTTCAAAGCGACAGTTTTTTTTAGAGGAAAACTCGAAGAACATGTTCATGCTAAATTTATTTTGTTTCACGGAGGCAGTTTTTCTGAAATTCGGGGATACCCCTTCATTTTAACGCTAAAAATCATACAAATCGCTTATTGCTTGATTTAAACTCGAAATATTTTGGCTAATTTTGTCAATACACGTTTTTTAAACTTATTTTAAAAAAATTATTGAATCAAGAGATACGTTCCAATTGGTTTTATCATATATTTGAATAACGTAATTTTTTCGATTTTCCATGCAACACCTTTAGGGAAATTAACATGAGACGTGCAACACCTTCTTTAAATATCTCAGTGAAACGAGCTTTAAATACATATCAATACATTGCAGAAAAATCGTATTCAAATATATGTATTAAAAATATATTTAAGAAAGTTTGTACAACATTTGATACTTCTTGATTTGAATTTTGTTTACCTGGAGGCAATTGGACTCTTAGTGTATGTGGTAGTGTGCCTTACAGGTAAACGAAGGTAGCCTTTCATGTAGTAAACAATAGCTTTGTTTATGTGTATTTATGAATAGGTATACCCTTTGAAATACATTTATATTTAAAATATAATTGCATAAAATTGTATTATATAATTGCACTACAAATTCATTAAGGTACAACATATATTTGAATATGTAGAACATTGTTGCTGTAAGGAAATAATGTTGATGAATGATTTATATATTTAAATAAAAGATTAAAAAATATATACATTTCCATGCCATTTTGAAAATGTTACCATCACTTTCACAGCTTATAAGTGCCCCTTTAAATTATTTTTCGAATTTTAATTCATCTTTGTACATTCTGTAGTTCGTAGTTTTTGATAGCGTTTTAACGTCAGAATTCCACTTTTGCTTGGCAATTGAAAGGAATATAATACAAATATTACAAATACAAAAGCATGCATACTAAACAGAAAAAAAAAGAATGTTTAACCCGGAGAAGTAGCTCTCTCTATGATAATTCTTATAAATTTACATAATCTGATTAATGTGTCTCTGTTAGTTACATTAAATAGTTGATTAAATTTATGAATGTTAGGATTTTCAGATATATCAGTATAACTTAATTTTACTTGTAACACGCAATTAGTATATCATGGTATTCAACGCTCCTTTGTTAGCTGACCTGTGTTTATATTCATATGAAGCAGAATTTATTCAAAAACTTCTACATAAGAAAAGATCTTCAATGCGACATTTAGCAATATTCCATTATCACCTACATTTAGTGTTAGCATCTCTCAACTGATTTGATACGCAAGAGTGATCAGTTTTTAAATCGAGACAGGCTACTGACAAACAAGTTGATAGTGCAGGGGTTTCAACAGTCTCGTTTAATAACGATCTACTTTGCCCATACAACCTATCATTGGGTCAAATGCTGTCTTGACTTGCGTTTCATACCGATTGTTAGGCCGTTCTTGACACACTAATTTTGACTACGGATAACTCTGTTTACCTTATCAAGATATTAGGGCTCACGACGGATGTGACCGGTCGACAGGGGATGCTTACTCCTCCTAGGCACCTGATCCCACCTCTGGTATATCCAGGGGTCTGTGTTTCCCTACTCTCTATTATGTATTGCTTATAGGAGTTATGAGATTGATCACAGTTCGTTATCTTCACCTTTCATGAGGTAAAAGGCCTGAAAGTATATACAAATAGTATGGCCTAACCTTATCTAAGTTAATAATCCCAATGACAATATGAAATAAGGGATCAGATAGTGTCTAAAGATTGGGTAATATGCAGTGGATAGATTAAATGTCAGCCTTACAATGGCCAACCTCGGACTACTACTGCTTATACTGTAGCCTTATTCATAACAAACAGTATAAACGACGGCCCTTCAACTGCTGCGCACACTGCAAGCCTTATTCAGACAGACACACTGCACACAACAACCTGGTTGCCAGGCAGGTCAATGAGACGATTTACTTAATTCCTGAAGGCCAACCTCAGCCTCTGAGTGGCTTGTCTCTCCAACACACGACAGCATTTAAATTGCAATCCTTACAGATTTAATTTCAACACGTCTTGTACGACAACTTGCACTGGAATGAAAATTAACACTGGAATATACCCTTTATATGCCCTTTTGTCACGTGACTCACATTAACACGGATGTTTACATCTGAAACATTATGGCTGAACCCGAATGGTCACGCTATAAATTTCCGGAAGGTTACACTATCCACGCCTCTGATGACATGCATCCTGCATGTAAAATCAATAAATCAACAAATAATTTTGAAAGGCGAAACTGTAAAATTGGTGAACACTACCCGTGTTAGATTTAGTTTTGGAGACGATTTTTACATCAGTTTCTCTCTCTCGATACTTCCTGATCGTTGTGGTCACAACTACTCTTTTCGTTGGGGATGTCTGCATGTAAACGTTGCCTTTAATACTTACTACAGAAGGATTAACCTGGGCGAATCTGTCCATAAGAGCAATCTTCTTTGGGATGGGATCTCCCCCAGTCTTGGTCTCTTTCTTGCAAAAGGTAAAGACGGTTGGGTCTTCTTCCGGATAAGTCTTCCTACTAACAGGTTGTCCTCCTTCTCTGGATTCTGTCTCTCCTTTTCCTCAACAATATTAGCTTCTTCATTCTCATCACTTGAACTTGATGAGTCTGTAGAGGACACTTCGCCTATAACTTCACCAGGGTCCTGATCCATCCAATTTTCATTTGCGCTTTCCTCATATTTCTTTTCTTTGTGCAGTGAACCACCTGCCTTCCCCTTACTTTGCTCTTTTGTGTTCATTTCATCGTTAGGTTGTAGACCAGAATGGCATCTTTTGATATGTCTCTTTCAGATTAATTTCTCTTGTGTTGGTAAAATCACATGTTGGGCACTCAAATATTCACATGGCATGCATCAGAATGTGTTTCCTGAATTCTTCCTCGGACACGGCATATATTCGCTTGTTGTAGTTGTCTTAGTTTTGACCATCACTAAATTAAAAAAAATAAATCAGGACAAGCTTCCCGTTACAATTTTTAAATGTATACCACAAACCAAATCACAAATCCATCTCCTAATCATGCAACAACTAGGAGGTTTACGATCTCTACTAGGACGATGAGTTACTAGTAGCCTCTTCATTAATGTACAGTATGAATCAACAGCAGCACTTGTAGAACCAGATTCTTCAGGAGTTTCAAATGTTAACGGCTCATCGTTTCCCCTGACAAAACTTGAGCGTGCTTTTTGCACATTCTGTCCACATGGATAGCCTGATCCGACTATCTCAGACTACAATTGTCAAGATATGTCAAGTCAGACATTCTTTTGACAATCTGGAAGGGGACCCCCCCCCCCCCGGGGACCCCCCCTCCATAATTTGTAAACTTAGGTAATGTGTCTAGCTTTCTTTTTGGGAAGTAAACACAAACCTCTTCACCCACTTCAAAATGATGCCATTTCAATTTTCGATCGTGGTAATGTTTTTGTCAGACCATCGCCTGATTCAGTCTTGTTCTTTCAAATTCAAGAGCATTTTCTAGGGTTATTATAAATTACCAGGCCCATTTATTGTTGGGTACCTCTTTCATTGATGGAGGTATCTTATACATCAAATCCAATGGTGTTGACACCTCTCGCCCAAATATCATCATATTCGGTGTCATTCCTGTTGTTTCGTGCACTGCACTTCGATATACCATCATTATGGAAGGAAGATAGACACCCCAGTCAGTGTGGTGTTCATTAACAAAACCACTAAGCATTGTTGTTAACGTTCTGTTGAAGCGCTCTACCATTCCGTCTGACTGAGGGTAGTACAGAGTAGTGTGGGTTTTTGGTATTCCAACAGTCTGCAAATTTCCTGGAAAAGATTGCTTTCGTACCGCGGACCATGGTCAGAATGTATTACAGCTAGAACTCAAAACCTTGAAACAACTTCTTTGACAATCTCTGACGGATCCTGGTGAGTGTCTTATGAATACCAAGATGGCCTGCTGTCCCTGAATCATGGTAATGTTTCAAAACCTTTCGTCGCTCCAGACTTGGAACGATGGATCGTAATGTAACATGTTTTGTAACAAGATCAGTTCATCTTCTATATATGAGGGCGAGTCAATAAGTAACCAGCCTAACCCATTTCCGGTTGAGATCCACCTCTTCTTTTTCGATGTAATTGCCCTCTAGTGTGATGCACTTAGACCAACTGATCAAGTGCCATCAGCCCAGAACTGAAAAAGTCAGGAACCTTTCCATTGACCTACTCCTCAACTGCCGTCATGACTTCTTCGTCAGACCGGAAATGACGTCCATGGATATCCTTTTCAAGTTTGGGAATAGGGAGAAGTCGCTATGAGCTAGGTCAGGCGAATAGGCAGGACGTGGTATTAATTCATAACTGTTTCGCTCTACAGCATCCATTACAACTTTGCAAGTGTGGACTTTCGCTTTGTCCTGATGCAGCAAAACACCTTCAGAGAGTTTTTCACGGATGGCGGTTCTCAGCTGGTCTAGCAAGTTTACATAGTACACTCCAGTTAATGTACATTTCTTGAGTCCAACATAAAAACGCCTTTTGCGTTCCAAAATACTGTGACCATCACCTTGCCAACAGATGGTTGCGTCTTGAACTTCTTTGGCCTTGGGGCTCTGCATACTGATGCTCTGGTTGCCATTTGCTCATCGCTAAGGGATTTGGGGACCCAACGAGGGGTTTCAACAGTCTCATTTAAAGTCAGCATTTCGCAAATTGTATGGTCGTTATAACGATCTAGTTTGCCCATACAACCTATCATTGGGTCAAATGCTGTCTGATGTGTTTCATACTGATTGTTAAGCCATTCTTGACAAATTGATTTTGACTACGGATAACTCCGTTTACCTGATCAAGATAAAGGGTGCACAGCGGATGTGACCGGTCGACAGGGGATGCTTATTCCTCCTAGGCACCTGATCCCACCTCTGGTATATCCAGGGGTCCGTGTTTGCCCAACTCTTTATTTTGTATTGCTTATAGGAGATTGATCACTGTTCATTATCTTCACCTTTCATGAGGTAAAAAGGCCTGAAAGTATATACAAATAGTATGGCCTAACCTTATCTAAGTTAATAATCCCAATGACAATATGAAATAAGGGATCAGATAGTGTCTAAAGATTGGGTAATATGCAGTGGATAGATTAAATGTCAGCCTTACAATGGCCAACCTCGGACTACTACTGCTTATACTGTAGCCTTATTCATAACAAACAGTAAACAACGGCCTTTCAACTGCTGCGCACACTGCAAGCCTTATTCAGACAGACACACTGCACACAACAACCTGGTTGCCAGGCAGGTCAATGAGACGATTTACTTAATTCCTGAAGGCTAACTTCTGCTCCTGGTTAGCCTCCGAGTGGCTTGTCTCTCCAACACATGACAACCTTTTCATTACAATCCTTGCAGACCTTACTTTTATCATGAGGTCAACCACTTCTGTAAGCTGCCTTTATTGTCTCACTTAACGCTGTAATTTCGATGCGTCTTGTACGACAACCTGCACTAGAATGAAAATCAACACCAGAATACACCCTTTATATACCGTACCCTTTTGTCACGTAACTACAACACGGATGTTTACACCTGAAATATTATGGCTGAACACGAATGGTTGTGCTATAAATTTCAGGATAATTAAAGGGACACTTTCTCAGGGCATGCTTTGTGCACCAACACCAGCATGTATGGCAATCTGATTAAAATCAGATCCTTTGATCGACTGACGTAGATCGCTACATAAGTATCTGAAGTAGCCCAGAAGAGGATCACGTCCGCATGACCTTTCGTTAAGCCAATCAAATGCACACTGTCAAATACCTGCCAGTGATCCTTTGTGTCAATTTACAAATGTGAAAGATGACTGCTCATGATTGGAGGCAGCACACCTTTCAAAACATGAAGTGCAAACATTATCTGCATTCTCTCTGGGTTTTTTTAAATTCAGCTTGTTAAAATTTCTGAAAAAACTAAAAAATTGTTAAAAGAAAATTAAAATTGACCGACAAAAGAAAAGAGTTAATTAGCAGCGCTCTAAACCTTGACATCATTGAAAGTACAGATACAGGTATGTACTAGAAATGTTTGTTTTAGGTCGATACAAAAGATAAAGAATTCTTAGAGCTAAAAGACAGGGTGAAAAAGTGCTTTCTTCAATGGTATCAATAATTGGTAAAGAAAATTTTCCAAACACCACTTCATCAGCCATCGAGACAACTCTTCAAATCATACCCATCACTATTCATACATATATCGTAATTGACAATTTACCAAATTTGGTTGTACATGTATTTCATCTCATACGTTTTGTTGTTTGTCTGAACCAAATAAATTAGGCATTATTGCAAAAGTCTTGAAAATCCTTATGCGAGCACATACAGTTTTATAATGTGGAATAAATTCAGTGGAAGAGAGATTACTGTGACTTGTTTATGAATTAACTGGGATGCAATTATCTTTATAGCGCAATCTAATTGGCTGATAGTTCTCATTAATATTCCAAATGAAAGGTCATGCAGATGTGACCTTCTATAGGGTTACTTCAGATCCTTGTGTAGCGGTCTATGCGAGCGGATCAAAGAATCTGATTTTAATCAGATTGCATGTATGAAAGACATGTAGTTTTGGGTCCTAATTTATTAACTACACCTATACAAGTACTGAGATCAAGGGAAGTATGAATTTTTCATTAGCCTGTCGTAACCTGACTTTGATGTATACCCCCTACCCATGTTTCGGAACCAAAACAAATTGTTTACTGCCACCTTATGATTCACTATTCTCTACAATTCAAAGCTGGAGAGAAGATGAGCAGGTTATAAACCTTGTAAACTACTTTGATCTGCTCCAAGTAGACAAAGCTGCTTAAATATGCTAATTATTATGCATAAAAGCATATTTATTTTGTGTTTTTATTCGACCATATAGACAGCATTTATGATTCAACTGGGATTTAAAAGTAGATTTATGTACATGTCAATAGATTCGTTCATCATTAATTCCAAAGCTAATATTCCTTTGTCTTGAACTATATGTCGGATTGTCCTAGAATACATATTGAATTTGGCAGGGTATTAATCATATATCTGCTTGAATGCGGTCTTCTCTGGAATTCTTTCTTCTTCATTGAGATTTTCTAGAGAGAAAAAAATTAATGTTACCCCATATGCAGTATCACCAACATGTACATATAAAATATTAATCATAGAACAAACTTGTAGGGAATCAGAATTCAATTAACTAATAACGTGACCAATCCATAAATCTACACCAGGAATAAAAACAGACTTTATCACTGCAGGCCGATTGTTGTCATTCCAAACATTTCATAAATATATAAAAGCACAAACACGTACGCACGCACATGCACATTGATGTCCATGTTGTGTAGTATCTTAAAATCAACTGAATATTGCGGGTTCCATAAAATCAAAGTAGAAATTCAAATTTTCTTACCATCTATTCTACAAACTTGCTGCAGGAGACACAAAGCTGATCTCTGATCTTCATTTAGGTGACCAGACAATAGAGTCAACAGATGATCTCTGGCTTTTATTAAATCTGATTCTGTACAGAAAATATATATGTATATATCATTTTACTCTGAATGTCCTATACTGCATGTACATGTTTTTCTTTTATATACATAATCAAATAAACAACTGAAATCTGTAATGATTCATATGGCAATGCATTACCTAATTCAGAATTGCTTTCCTGAGGACTTGTCCTAAATCTGTCAAAATGTACAGATATGACCTGAGATTTTTGTAGAAACAGATGATGCAAGAGGTCAAGGTCCATGGCTTGAAGCAAGGTCACCAGGTGTAGAATAGAAGTACAGATCTACAAGATAGTCTAACCTTGGTAATTGTCGCACTACCGTAATTCAGATTTATACATTCATAAAAAACCTATGTAAAACATGAAAAGACCTTAAAAGTTTATCTATATACAAAAATGAACAGTGTAAAACTTGACAAATACATGATCTTAGTCCACACACCTGACTGTTAAGACTATTCCTGTATTTAAATTCCGCAAAGTCAGTGATATCTTCTGAAGTTTCAAAGGCAATAAAAAGATTTTCCCACACGAAAGTAAACAGCCTGCTGTCACCGTAGTGACTCCTCTCAGATGGAGACCCGAGAGCCAGTGCTGCATTAATGCGAACCTTGAAATTCTTGCAGTCTTTCACCACAGCACATAAAGCCATCATCAGATCCCGCTGTAATGACAATTATTTTACAGAAATTATTCTAACATTTGTTTGCAGATCAATTTCTAAGAAATAAGATGTTTTCACATTCTCTAAGATTCACGTACACCATACCCATTCAGATTCACACCATGACATGTCATTTCTTCCACCTTCCCAATATATTTCAATCATGTGCATACAGTGTACAACACAAATTAATTCTGTCATTTTTCATTTTGTGAATCACACAACATGACCTGTTTGCCTAGAACAAAATCTTCAACAGGAATATAATAAATTGCTTGGTTTCACAAGCATTCCATAAGTATTGCATAGCAATACATGTCCCCTACTCATCCCAAGATATTCTGCATGCGGTCCCAAGTCAATTTGTTTGTGTAATATTCTGCCTGAATAATCTTGACACCAACAGCTTATGCATTATGAAAATAGATAATGATAATTTTGAAAATGTAAGGAAAATAGAATTTGCTAAGTCTCTACAATGTTACCGGGACATGTATCACTTTTTGCAATTCTTTAATTCTAATTTCAAACATGTCAATGATCTTCATCATTCTGAACTTTCTCATATTAAATGGTTTAGCTGCCTTATATAATACCCGGGCATACAAAAGGCAGGGCAAGATGAAATGTGACGTCATGTCTATGTTTTGACATACGTCACAATATGACTGTGACATAGGCAGATCTTAGGAGTTCGTTTTATGCAAAAAAATTTTTCATGACTTATAGAAGCAATGTGAAGAAACGGTGATTTAGTAAATGAATATAAATATAAGAATTGAACAACACTTTTGAGCTGTTCATGGTCAATATGAACCGATTTGGATTTGAGCCAAATTCTCTGTGAATTGCTAGCGCGATTCACAGAATTTGCCCCAAATCCGTTCATATTGGCCATGAACAGCTCAAGAGTGCTGTTCAATTCTTAAATGTACTCTGAAGTGCGATGGTCAGCACCAAAGTGCGATGTTTTGTTAACGTTACGGATGCCAAAGTGTGATGGTCATGCCAAAGTCAGATGGTGCGGGGTTCGGTAACGTTTGTGACGTCACGTCATTGTGAAGTTATTCTTAACGTCTTTCAAAACGAAACCGACGAAATGCAATGTCAGTTTGCCCCAACGAAGGTTCTTTCTGCTGCATTGCTAACACCAACTCCTTCGGGATGTATTGGAGAAATGCACGGGTGATTAAGATTGACATGGACGACAGCAACGGCAAGGTTTAAAATGTTGAGGATTGTGAGATTGGTAAAATACATTTGCTGTCAAACTATATACTTTGCCCAAACATTCTTTAATTCATGATCATTTATTACTTGTGATGTACATGTCTTAAATTCCTGGGGGTATGCTATAATGCAAATCATTCTATATGATTTCGCGTTGGAAAATTTTGTGTTTCATAACACAACTAAATGGTAATGAAATAAGTTCTTCTCCTTATTTTTTTGTGCATGGATATAAAATTTAGTATAAGTTTTCTATATTTATTGTTTATATTTATAAAATCTAAACAATCGATAAAGGTGATGTTTTTGAACAATATCGGATAGTACCCGACTCAGATGCACGGACTGTTTCATGGTTAGTGAACACATGTTGTTTATTGAAGTGTTCGTACGCACGAGCTTTACTGGCCAATACTGTTTGGAGTAAGAAGGTAAAAGTTTGTTTGGACACTATTCGTTAAGGAAAGCACTTTAGTTTTGACAAAATGTATCCTTCTGTCATGCCACGATCAGCGAAAACCAACGTAATCGTGCTGTTGGGATGCTTCAAGCTGGAATGGCACAAAATATCGTAGCAAGACACTTTGAAGTTCATCGGAACACCATCCAGTCATTATGGAGACGTTTCCAACAATCTGGTAACACTCAGGATCGACAACATTTTAGGCGTCCTCGTGTGACATCGCATCGACAGGACAACCACTTGTGCACCTGAGAAATCGTTTCCAGACAGGAAGTTTGACAGCTCGTAGCATTCCTGGACTTCGACCAATCAGTACAAGAACTGTGCATAATCGTCTGCGCGAGCACAACAATTTAGTCAAAAACAGGCCAAAATTGAGCATTTCTAAGCATCTTGGGAGCTATTTTCAAGGTGTTCATGTTACCATGGCAATTACGAATTTTGGTACCAAATTCTATGAGAGGGTATCAAATAATCACTATATGCCAAATTTCAGCAAAATCGGTGAGGGAATCTATCCATCCCTATATTTTTATATGCTTACAGAGAATGGCTCTTAAGCTTTCAGCTCAGGTGAGCTAACAAGAGTACCGCCAACGGTACATAATACACTCGTGAAAACTAATATAGGGCGTTTTTTTTCTTGCAACATGATTTGTAGAACTTGCCTTCAAGTAGTATCAGCAATCATCAGGGTGTGACATACTTTCTTTGCATCGAAAAAAAAACAAGACAAATCATGTACTCTCTATGTAATATTTTCACTTGGCATAAGATGTATGTGTGCCAAGTTTAATGGTCCTTGCACCCAACGAATCAGTCTGCATCCTGCTACTATGACCTTGACCTTAAGAAACAATAGGCATCCTCCACTTGGCATAAAGTGTATGTGTACAAAGTTTGACGGTCCTAGCCCCAACAATTCTGTTTGTATACTGCCTAGAAGGTTTCCTACTAATTGATAATGTGACCTTGACCTTGAAAAATAATAGGCATCTTCCTCTCATCGAAGTGATCAAATGTACCTACTTTCAATATTCTGGAGCTTACGATTCGGTTTGTATCCTGCCTACAAGGTTTTCCTACAAAGCAATACTACGACCTTGACCTTTCACTTGACCTTGAAATACAATAGGCATCTTCCTCTCATCATGGTGATCAATGTACCAAGTTGCAATATTCTGGGCCATATGGTTGGTTTTGTATCCTGCCTACGATGAAATGGTTTTGGTGCATAACTATCCTGATGCTTAACTATTTTTAGAACCACCACATAATGATAAAGTACAATCATATGTTAAAGCATCATCATAATATAATGTTTAAAGCATCATCATATAATGTTAAAGTATCATCATATAATGTTTAAAGCATCATCATATAATGAAGAAATATCAGCATGTAATGTTAAAGTATCATCATATAATGTTTAAAGCATCATCATATAATGAAGAAATATCAGCATGTAATGTTAAATTGTCATTATGTAATGTTAAAGTATCACCATGTAATGTTAAAGTATCATCATATAATGTTAAAGCATCATCATGTAATGTTAAAGTATCATCATGTAATGTTAAAGTATCATCATGTAATGTTAAAGTATCAGTATGTAATGTTAAAGTATCATCATGTAATGTTAAATTGTCATTATGTAATGTTAAAGTATCATCATGTAATGTTAAACTGTCATTGTAATGTTAAAGTATCATCATGTAATGTTAAACTGTCATTGTAATGTTAAAGTATCAGTATATAATGTTAAAGTATCATCATGTAATGTTAAAGTATCAGTATATAATGTTAAAGTATCATCATGTAATGTTAAAGTATCATCATTAGTGATGGGATGATGACCGAACATCGAAAATCGATTAGTTTACCCTTTCGGATTCTGATTATCTATCACAAAATTTTATAATCAAAAGTCGCTATCAAAACCGGAAATAAAAATGGCGGATAACAAGGATCGAGTTGGTTTCGTATTTTAGTTCATTTCAAAATGGCGAGCGCGAACAAAGCATACATGTATCTTTTTCTGTTCAGCACAGTTTTACATGTCAGTCATGCGCAATTTATTTTTAATATCTGTTCCAGTCCCAAGGTTATAGTGCCAGGTTTATTGTAGTTTGCTGTTAAATAAAAAATAATGCATGAAAGACTGGTTTTGTTCATCTATGCAGTATTCATATAGAGAAGGTAGCATACTATGATACAAGTACATTGTGGTGCAGAAGGTTTAAACAAATAATATTTAATGAAAAATATATTTTTAAATATCATAGAAAAACAATTATTAACCGAAAATCGATCGGTTTTCTACTCCTGATTACAAAACGATTATCGATTAAGATTTTAAACCGATTGCCCATCACTAATCATCGTGTAATGTTAAAGTATCATCATATAATGAAGAAGTACATGTATCATCATAACATGAATATTATCATCATAACATGAATATTATCCACATAAGGCAGTTGTGGCATTCCAAAGAAATGAGATTTCAATGAAAGGAAATGTGGTATGTTAAAATGTCAATCCTGGTGGAAATTGATCAAATGTTAAATCCCTTATCTGCAAGAATCATGAATATCACCTGGCTTCAACATGTCCAATATACCACAGTGATCGACAATGGCAGCATCAGAAGTGGATCCAAGAACAACACCCCAGAGCAACAATTGGTGCTACACAATTTTTGCCGTGTTGCAATTTAGTTTAAAGGTACATCCTGTGTTATCTCTGTGGCATCCATTGCGATTCTTACAGAGAAAAACTTCTCAAATGAATTCTGAATTGATCCTTAATTTGCATCTTAATTGGGAAGGTATTACGAGAGTTTTCATGACTCCTTCAAATGATATTTCATGAAGTGCTACAAAGAAGGAGTTGAAGATGCTGGACACAGTAGCTTTACTGATGTTGAAACTTTCTGTGAACTCTAGATCCCTTAGATTAAGGCACAACTTCATAAGAGTCACGAGAAATTGATTACTGGTACTGAACCCTTGTACTGTCCATCCACAGAAGTAGTTAAATGGGCCCATTCTCTTCATAACAGCCACCAACACATTGAATACTTCTGAAGGAAATGATGTATATAACAGCATCTGCAACAAGCAAAAATGTCAAATGAGTATCATCATTGTATTACAGTGGTGGATAAAAAAAAAATTCCAAAGGAAAGGGGAACGTGTGAGTGTGACCCAAGTTTGTATCCTCACCCTAAAATAATGGGAGGGGGGACCCCAAATTTGCAAAAAATACCTTTTTGTAATGTTCAACCTAATGGGTGCACAACCTCTTGATCTACCACTGTAGGCAAACATGATTGTATCAAAATTTTCATTTTCAAAACAAATTTAAAAATCACTACCAGAATGGAATTTGATTTAAGATTTAAGATCGGTATAAGAGTGAATGTTCATTGTTTACAGAATGAAATTTGATTTAAGATTTAAGATCGGTATAAGAGTGAATGTTCATTGTTTCTTTGTTGTCACTGCGGGGTATCTCATTTCACAAACACATCTTTTTTTGGGGTTAAAAACATATGACCGGTTTTCTTAATTCATTTTCTATATGCTTCAAAATGATATATGATAGAAATGGAAAATATTTGATATATAGAATTTCACTTGTGGATGCTACTATATGCATTTTCTGAACTGTATATGAAGACTCTTTTTGTGTGGTGTCAATTTCCTGTACTTTCTCAATATCAAAAGTCGACCTTAAAAGGCCAGCAAAATGTGCATTACATACGTAGCTTTCATATAGATATTGTTATGAAGTTCGTAGCAAACTTCATGCACCTTCAATAACTACATTTACAATTTTGATAAACAGGCTCTGTAGAACTAAGATGGATGCCTTCACAGCTCGATGCTTTGTTATGGTTGCTGAGTGAATCATTGCGTGGTGCAATTTAGTGATCTGTATTTTTGATAAACAAAGATTAGTACTTTTGTCGTTTTGCATTAAATTATAAGGAATGAATTCAATTTTGGGGCATATCATACGATATAACCAAATTAAATTTATTCATTATATATATATATATACAGTATATATATATATACATATATATATATATATATATATATATATATATATAATGAATAAATTTAATATATATATATAAATATATATATATATATATATAATTAAGATAAAAAAGCTGGAAAATATGAAGTTGCAAAGTATATATTTTAATACCTTTATTTTATATCTATATCTTTATTTGAATATATACTTTGGAACTGCATATTTCCCTGCATTTTTATTTTAATTATTTTGACTGTGTGATATATCAACTCTTTCTTTTTGGATTACAGTGGAACCCCGTTATTACATCGTCATTTTGTCACAATAAGATAACATAATAAACGTTCCCAGTGAAATCCATTAAAAAATCATTTGAAAATAGTATATCTTCCATTGATACTACTTAGAAGGGTGTGTGTGTGAATACATCTTTACTGTTTCTTTGTTTAAAAGACTGAATTTTTCTTTCATCTACATCTTATCTTAAATGTCCATAATTCTTCATGTTCTTATCGCTTTTCTTTATTTCTGGTGTGGGATACATATAATATTTTGATAAGCATTGCATTAGTTTCTTATCTGCATTAGTTTCCATCATTTTGTTCAACTTTCACTTTCTTGTTTAATTACATAATGCATTCATATAAATTTCTCTCAGTAACTCACTCTTGTTCGTATGCAACATTCGTACATAAAATTAAGGTAGCTCACTACACTAAAGCTTATACTCTCTGTATGACACCACATTACAAGATGGCGATTTAAAGGTTTTGTGAAATTATTTGTATCGATCGATTTGTTTGTCTATCATCGTAGTTTAGTGATTGAAACATTGGGCTGGTGAACCACAGATCTCGAGTTCAAATCCCCCAGAGTCATATGTGTTGAAATAATTTTTTTTGAAAATCATGTTTTTATCTAAATTTGTATATTTTTTGCCTTTGGCATATAAATACAGTAAAATATCTGTATCTCGAATATGGTTTATCTCAAATACCCCGCTTGAAACAAAGTCAACTGCCGGTCCCGGCCGTTTTCCCTATATAAATGATTAAAAACCTTCTGATATTTCGAACACGGTAATCTCGAATACTCCGTTTATGTTTAAGCATTTTCAAGGTCTCATGCCCTAAATTCATCTGGTTTATCTTGAAGTGCGGTCAATTTTCCACTCTGCTATTACCATACCTGGCATCGTTAAGTCACACATTCACGCCCCCACGGCTAAACCGATTATAATTAATGACCGCTAATCTACGCTCGCCTTTAGTGAGAAGACCCAGGTCACAATAATTGGTTCAACAGCTTGGGTGATTAGTGAAGCCTTCCAACATTACGGATTAAGTCTACCACCAATTATGAACTAACACGCCCAATTCCAGGCATGGTGTTTTGGATGATACAGAGGCCAGACATGATGTTGAGGTTTTACAGCACTGGATTGAAATGTCTGATAATACGGAAGAACTTGTTCCTGGAATTCAGAGAACTGATCGCTGCATTACTACAGAAGAGTTGCAGTCAACAATCCTCCATTACGCTGTTCTTCGGGGACTTAGATGCTGTCAGAAAATCATTGAATGAAACGTAGAACATTTCAAACATTGTCTGAATTTTTTGTATCTTTGTAGTATTGTATAAAATAGCATGCGTATCAATTGTATTTAATAAGATATTGTACTTAATAAATATTTAAAAGTTCTTTTTAAAAATCCATCTTTTTTTGCTTCTTACGTGATAGGTTCTTTCACTACAATGCAATAGCTACATCCCAGTCAAGCCTGGACATCAGTAAAGTAAGTACGATCATCTTAATTTTGAAACACATTGTAAATTTAATGAGATGTTTATAGATATATAAAAAACAAAATGTTTGCCTTTGAAATTTCACAATATTAATTTATCAACTTGCATTAAACTATAAGAAACGGCAATGGGTTTGTTGTTTATAATGCAAATCCCATACTATGCATCAAATATCCTCCTTCAAAAAAATATTCAAGATTGATTTTGGATATCTCGAACTCCCGGATATCTCAAAGTTTTTTCAAAGTCCCTCGGACTTCGAGATATAGATATTTTACAGTACTTATTGTATATCATCATATCTTTTATAATTAAATCAATTCATACTGATTTGAGAAACTATTTCTTGGTGTAGTGAGCCACCTTAACAAGAGTATCGCCAACGGTACATAATACGCCTGTGAAAAGCTAATATAGGGCTTTTTTCTTACACCATGATTTGTAGAACTTGTCTTCAAGGAGTATCAGCAATCATCAGGGTGTGACATACTTTCTTTGCATCGAAAAAACAAGACAAATCATGCACTCTCTATGTAATATTTTCACTTGGCATAAGATGTATGTGTACCAAGTCTGTGTCAAAGTAGGTGTGGCACGCTAAAGAACCCTCATATCTCAATGGCCGTAAGCGCCGAGCATAGGTCTAAATTTGAAGCCCTTCACTGGTCTTGGTGACGTCTCCATATGAGTGAAAAATTCTCGAGCAAGACGTTAAGCAAGATACAATCAATCCAACGAATCGGTCTGCATCCTGCTATTATGACCTTGACCTTAAGAAACAATAGGCATCCTCCACTTGGCATAAAGTGTATGTGTACAAAGTTTGACGGTCCTAGCCCCAACAATTCCGTTTGTATACTGCCTACAAGGTTTTTCTACTAAGTGATAATGTGACCTTGACCTCTGACCTTGAAAAATGATAGGCATCTTCGTCTCATCATGGTGATCAAATGTACCAAGATTCAATATTCTGGAGCTTATGTTTCGGTTTGTATCCTGTCTACAAGGTTTTCCAACTAAGTGATACTGCAACCTTGACCTTTGACCTATAACCTTGAAAAACAATAGGCATCTTCCTCTCGTCATGGTGATTGAATGTACCAAGTTGCAATATCTTGGAGCTTATGGTAGGGTTTGATCACCATGATGAGAGGAAGATGCCTATTGTTTTCAAGGTCAGAGGTCAAGGTCGTAGTATTACTTAGTAGGAAAACCTCAAAACCAAAAGGGATCATCTCCTGAAGATGTACCAGTGTACCAAGTTTGATGCCTGTCAAGCAAAGGGTTCTCAAGCTATTGAGCGGACAGTATATTCCTATGTCCAGTTTGACCCTTGACCATAAGGGTCATCTTCTCCTGAACATGTACCAGTGTACCAAGTTTGATGTCTATCTAGCAAAGGGTTCTCTAGACATTGAGTGGTCAGTATATTCCTATGCCCAGTTTGACCCTTGACCATGTGACCTCAAAATCAATAGGATGTACCAGTGTACCAAGTTTGATGTCTGTTAAGCAGAGGGTTCTCAAGATATTGAGCGGACAATGTCTTCCTATGTCCAGAGTAGATTGACCCTTGACCTTTGGACCTGAAAAACAATAGGGGTCCTCTTCTACTCATAACCAACCCACATATGAAATATCATTACCATTAAGTGAATGGTTCTCAAGATATTGAGCAGACAACATGTGGTCTACAGACCGACTGACCAACAGGAGCAAAGCAATAAGCCCCTCTTCTTTGAAGGGGGGGGGGGGGGGGGGCATAAAAATAATGATTTTGCAATAAAATTAATTAAATTACTATTACTTGTAATGGAAAATAATTCAATTACAAATTACTTGAAATTTTAAATTTCATTTCCTGATTACTTAAAAATTTGTAATTAATTGCATTCAGTTTTAATTAAACTTTTCAATTAGCCCATCACTAATTCGAAAGTTATATCCATAGCAGCTTGGTACATGTATATATATGGTACACTTTTCCCGAAAAAAATTAACGTATTAATTTAGTAATGACAGAACACACAAATGCATTGGGCTGCAGACTTTGCTCTTATAAGGTCTGCTCTACTTATAATGAATTGCTTATATTGGACTATCTGTTATAGTGAAGTAAAACTAAATCCCGAGTATAGTTCAATATTGGTTATATTGAACTTTGGATACAATGAACAGTCCCCTTAATTCCAATATATCCAGAGTATATTGTAAGTACTTTCCTATAAGATCAAAATTAAAAGCCTATAGGATTAACTTTAATGATATACATGTAGATTGACAAATGAGGGTACAAAAGATAAGTGCATAACTCCTAGCCCAGATACGACCTCCCTCCTCTAACATACACAATGTCTCATATAGCAAAAAATGACATATTACATTAATGGGTGATGTACTGTTAATCATAACTCATAAACAAGAGGCCCATGGGCCACATCGCTCACCTAAGTCACCTTGGCCCTTACTTAAAGATTTTCCCTACATATTCGCATGTATAACTTTGATCCTTATTTTGGCCCCAACCTACCTCAGGGGGCAATGATTTTTACAAACTTGAATCTGCACTGTGTCAGGAAGCTTTCATGTAAATGTAAACTTTTCTAGCCCAGCGATTCTTGAGATGAAGATTTTTAAAGATTTTCCCTATATATCTGTATGTAAAACTTTGATAACCTACCCCAGAGGCTTGATCCACTATTGTGTCCCCATCCAAGGGCCATGATCTAAACAATCTTGAATCTACTTTATACCAGGAAGCATACAGGTAAATCTCCACTCTTATGGCTTAGTGGTTCTTGAGAAGAAGATTTTTAAAGTTTTCCCCTATATATTCACATGTAAAACTTTGATCTCCTATTGTGTGGCCCCCATCCTACCACTGGGGGTCATGATTTTAACAAACTTGATATTCAACTACAGGTGACTCTCGATAACTCAAAGTTCAAGGGACCTTGATAAAACTTCGAGAAATCGAGAGTTCAAGAGATCAAAATTTGGAAATTGAAGGTCCGCCGGTATGGTTAAGATTTTATGGTAACTGGAACTGTATGTATACCAACAAGATCATATGATATCGTTTTGACATGTTTTCCTTAATATTTGTCAGGTACTTTGATATCAAAATAAAAAAACCTTATTTTGCATTAATAAAAACATTTCAAAGTTTATGTATTTATTTGTTCTTTAATCATGCTAAGATAGGCATACAAAACCAAGTTCCGATGACGCTTTACTATCGCAAACTAAACAGAGCACAATGTTATGTCGCTTTACACAAAGCAAAAATTCTAAAGAATGAGTAAAACGATGTTTTAGAGTAACTTTACACAAAGAACAAACTTGAGAAATTTAACAGTCTGTAGATCTCTAATTTAATGTATAAAACTTACTCTCTCGTCACGTCTAAACAAATTATAGATTTTATTCATAGTCGGATTATATATAATTTTAATCATCACGACACAAAACCCCAGTGCAAGGTGTAAACGGACCAATTAGCGAATTATATACTCAAGTGTGTCACCTACTCAAAGAAGTACCAGCGATGTTTCAACTATGTAAACACCTAATTACCCCTCTGGCATTCAACAAAACCCAGGTAAAGCCCAAGCGGAAATTATTACACGCTTGGGTAACGGTGGGTATACGCTACCACCACTTCGAGAGTGAAAAACAATGAAATGTGTTTTATGGGACCCAACTTTACTTCGAGAGATCGAACGTTTGAGAGATCGATAGTAAATTTGCTTTGTTATATAGAGAGAAAAATCAGGACCATGATTTTACTTTGAGAGATCGAAGTTCGAGCCATCGAGAGTCATCTGTATGTCAAGAAGCTTTCATGTAAATTTCAGCTTTTCTGGCTCAGCGGTTCTTGAGAAGAAGGTTCTTAAATGATCCCACCCTATTTTTGCATTTTTGTTATTATCTCCCCTTTGAAGGGGGCATGGTCCTTTATTTGAACAAACTTGAATCCTCACCCAAGGATGAATTGTACCAGTTTGGTTGAAATTGGCCCAGTGGTTCTGGAGAAGAAGTTGAAAGTATGAAAAGTTAACAGACAGACGGACAGATGATGGGTGATCAGAAAAGCTCACTTGGGCTTTCAGATCAGGTAGTTAAAAACCAAAGCCTTTAATTGTTTATTACTTAATATTGTCAGTAAAATTACTTTTAGATTAATCACCTGGCTTTGGTCATCTGGATCAAGCTCAATGCTTCACAGTTTTCAATTGGTGATTTAAATTTAAAAAAAACAACCTAGTCTATAATTTGCTTACCTGCATCTATCAATCCACTTCTTCCTCTTTTTTGCATCAGTTGGGAATCTATACAGGCTGCAGGTGTTTTGATCCTGTCATGTGAGTGCAAATGAAGGCAAAAGCAAAGCAGCATTTTCGACTGCTGCCCGAAGTTGTAAATCGAAAATGAAAGTAAAACGAGAACTTTCTGACTCTATTATCTAGACTATGTACTATAATGTTGGCGCCTTGAGTATGTTGATATAACGTTAACTCGTCTTTACCGTTACCTTGACATCACAATGAATGCTTGCTTGTTGTTGAATGTTACTAAGGTTACTTGGTAACATTGTAGACATAAGTACTTGCAGAATTATCAATAATGTGATTATTTTTGGATTGTTACTTTCTTTAAATCATATTCAGACTGTATCGATTCTTTTACTTATTTACATGATAGATAGATAGATGAATGGATGGATGGATATAGATAAGATGATCCTTATTGAATATGTATACTTTTCATCGGCTGTCAAAGTTCTATCTCTCAAAGTTCAAAAACAGACCCAGTAATAGACATACAGCTCCCTATATGCTTCACAGATAACACTTACTGTCCAAGAGGCCCCTCCAAAATTTAGCAGAGTATTCTTGAACATATTGCTGACTGCATAGCAAGCATTCCATCGTAACTGCAAACAGAAGATGTCATCTATATTAACAAGTCATAATCATCATTGGGGAAGGGATTTGTTCTATAAAATCCACTGCATTTACACATGACTGTTGAACAATGAATGATATTTCTCTCATTACTACCTGGAGACATTTGCCTATCTTGCATACATGTTACTACAACATCATCCAATATGTTGTGATCAACTTTACATGCTGTAATGCTCTTAATTATTCTGGGAATAACATCACTTTTTCATGTTTACACATTACTTCAGGGGTCAACATTAACGTTTGTCCGCTTGTCCGGTACCAGTGGAAAAACATTTCGGACAAGCGAATATTGATGGGCACTTGTCCGATTGGACAAGTGCTTTTTCATGTAAAGAAGTGTCCAAACAATTTGGTGAAAAGTTTATTGGTAGTTCAGAGTCGTAAGTAATGCATGAAAATGAACTTCGATCCCGATATCAATCGCTTTTATGTGAAGCTTGCATAGCCTGGTACCCGAGGCCTTCCGATGTTCTTCGAACGAGGAAAGCCTCGGGTACCAGGCTAAAGCTTGCGTAACGCATCCTCTGGTGAGAGAATGATCAATCACTATGTAAACTAGCTGAGTCACACTCGATCGGGATCGGTGTTCACTTATTGCGTACTACTTTCAATCATCATGGATCTTACGAAGTCATTGATTCAAGACAGGAAGTCTAGATAAAATTTTGTGTTAATGTGTTTGTTATTTTTATCAAGAGAATAAGATCGGGATCGGTGTTCACTTATTGCGTACTACTTTCAATCATCATGGATCTTACGAAGTCATTGATTCAAGACAGGAAGTCTAGATAAAATTTTGTGTTAATGTGTTTGTTATTTTTATCAAGAGAATAAGATCAACAAGAGTACCGCAAATGGTACATAATACACCCGTGAAATGCTTACATAATACGCCCGTGAAATGCTTACATAGGGTGTTTTTCTTGTGCTATAATTTGTATAACTTTGCTTCAGGTAGTATCAGCCATCGTGAGGCTGTGACAAACTTTCATATGAACAAAGGGTCTTAGCTCAAGTTCAACAACCTGTAATTTTTTCAAAAATGGAAGAAAACCAAAATCCTTCCCCAGATGCACATCTTCAATACCCATACAAACACTCCACAAAATAAGATGGTCCTCACTTGAAAACTGTGGGAGGAGTTGGGCGGACAAATTATGTACCCTCCATAGAATATTAATTTCCAAATAGACTAAGTTCAACAACCTGTAATTTTCTCAAAAATTGTAGAAAATCAAAATCCATCCCACATGCACATCTTCAGTACCTATACAAACACTCCACAAAATAAGAAGGTCCTCACTTGAAAACTGTGGGAGGAGTTGGGCAGACAAATTATGTACCCTCCATAGAATAGTTCCAAATAGACAAAGTTCAACAACCTGTAATTTTCTCAAAAATTGTAGAAAATCAAAATCCATCCCACATGCACATCTTCAATACTCATACAAACACTCCACAAAATAAGAAGGCTCTCACTTAAAAACTGTGGGAGGAGTAGGGCGGACAAATTATGTACCCTCCATATAATAATTATTTCCAAATAAAGGGGCAAAACTCCTGGAAAAAAGGTCAAAATGGACCAAAATTGCAGTATGATCTAGAGTGACCCACAAAGAAGCTACACAGCAAGTTTCAGCATGATATGTGAAAGGGAAATGAAATTATAAAGAGAAAAACCAGAACGGACGGACGGACTGATGGACGGACGGACATACAGACATCGCTGTACCATAATACGTCCCGTCTAAAGATGGGCGTATAAAAATCAATCAAGCAGGTATAAAAATGAACTATATCTTACAAATATGTAAGTAAATTAAATACAGTTTTCAAGTTGACAATATTAGATACAGTTTTCAAGTTGACAATATTAGATCTTTTTTGAAATTTTTTCGGACAAGTGAAGTTGAAGTTCGTAAATATCTTTGTCCCTTGTCCGAATGGACAAGTAGGAAAAAAAGTTAATGTTGAGCCCTGTACTTAAAAAATGAATTTCATTTTTATTTCAGCTCAGGTGAGCTTTTCTGATCACATTTCATCCAGCGTCTGTCCGTCCAAAAACTTTAAACATTTTCTTCTTCTTCTTCAGAACCACCGGACCATAATTTCAACAAAATTGCAACAAAGCATGCTTGGGTAAAGAGGATTCAATTTTGTTCAAATGAAGTGTCATACCCTTATTCATGTGGAGATATTAAGAATTAGTGAAAATTTTGTAGCATATCTGTTAACAAGAAGCTCACAGGCCTTATTAGTCACCTGAACATTAATTACCGGTATAAATTAAAATTATCAATAATTCCAAGGGCTATGAAATGTTTAATAATTTCCCTGTTCTGCATATCTAACCTAAATTCTTATATTCAGCAGCCATATAAAACAAGATGTGCATGATCTTAAAACACAAATGGAGGATAAAATTTTGTTCATATTAAGTGTTGTATATTTCCCTAACAAAATACTAATGAAATATTAATTTTTTAAATCATCAAAATCTATATTCCATTTAAATTGTCTGAAAAAAGTGATTTTTATCTTCAAATTTTTAATTTTGTAAATTTTAAAATCATTTGTAATTTGTGGAATAATTTGTATTTATATTAATTTAATTATCATTCTTATTGTTATTTAATTTTGTAAAATTTAAAATCATTTGTAATTTGTGGAATAATTTGTATTTAGTACATTAATTATCGTTGTTATTGTTATATGCATAATTAATTGAGGGTATTGTATCAATACCGATGTTCGAAAGTTCTGAACTACCGAGAAAGACCGATTTTTTTTAATCAATACTGACGTTTCAAAAGCTCCGAACTACCGATCAATCTAATTAAAATCAGATCTTCTCTAACCGTTACACTGGAGATCTCATGGAACTGGAGATCTCCAGTGTAACGGTTAGAGAAGATCTGATTTTAATTAAAGTGAAGTGATACTTGCATTTACCTAGAATGGAAAGTGTGCTGTCTACTCTTATTGTGTTGTTGATGCTGCTAAGCTCTCATGATTACTGATATTTTTACTGTTGGTACTAGTAAATCATGTTGGTGTTGAGAAATGATGATATTTAATGATACATGTAAATGCTGCAGTGTTTGTATTTCTTTGATTTGTAAGCATCAATATAGCTTTATCAAGAATAAAATAATTTCAATAAATACACGCGATACAGACTCTCCGTTCCTTGCAGTGGTTGTTTAAATGTGGTTTGGATTGGTCTCATTGCAGGAGGTGAAAATTGGCCGTGAGCAAAATAAACCATGTTAAAGGTGGTGTTTAATTTTTTTCTAATACAATTTTTCATGTTAATGCATATTGTTGTTTAGCTTATTGAGAGAATTACAAAGATACCAAACACCATATATGTTTCTGAGAAAAACTGGTTTTGAACATTTTCATTTTAATCCTCCTACTTAATTTCTTCATTAGAAATATTCTTAAATTCTTTGTTTAATAATACTAATGAGCAATGTGGGTAATTCGTATTTTGAATATGAATTACAGACAGTTAAAAAAATTGAAAACTTTTTGTACACAGGGAAAGTCGATGAAAAATGTTAACTTACAAAATGACCATACCATGCGGCTTTACTGATTTATAGCTTTAGAACAATCGTTATTACTTCATTGAAAATTTTGGATTCAAGAATAATGCTGAATGTCAAGTTTGTTAAAATCATTGCCCCAGGGGGTAGGGTGGGGCCACAATAGGGGTTCAATGTTTTACATGCGAGTATATAGGGAAAATCTTTAAAAATCTTCTCAAAAACCACTGGGCTAGAAGAGTTCAAATTTCCATAAAAGCTTTCTGACGAATAGTAGATCCAAGTTTATGTAATTTACGGCATCTAGGGGGTAGGGTGGGGCCACAATAGGGGATCGAAGTGTTGTATGCTGATATATAGGAAAAATGTTTAAAAATATCTCTTGTACTATTTAAGATGGGGCTTTCATATTTTGTATATACATTTTTTTCCCTGAAAGACCTATCACATCTTGTGTGATCTTGTGACCTTGACCTGGAAGTTTCACCTACTTTTAATAGAAATCTGACCTATTGACCTAATTTTAATAAAAATCTGACCTATACAAGACAGGTGACTCTTGATAACTTGAAGTTCAAGAGACCTTGATAAAACTTTGAGAAATCAAGAGTTCGAAATTCGGAAATTGAAAGTCCGCCTATATGGTTAAGATTTTACAGTAACCGGAAGTGCTTACCAACAAGATCATATCGTTTTCACATGTTTTCCTTCATATTTGTCAGGTAGTTAATTTGATATTAAAATAAAAAACCTTATTTTGCATTAATAAAAACATTTCAAAGTTTATGTATTTATTAGCTCTTCTGAGCCGAAGGCTCAAAGAGCTAATGCTATGGCCATTTGTGCGGTTCGCGGTGTGCATAAACTTTTTAGAAAAAGGGCTATAACTCAAGAACCCCTTGGCCAATTTTTTTCAAATTTGTTACAGGGTATCATTGGCCCAAGGGCTTTCATACATACTAAATAGAGGGATGTGACCCTTTAACAAGGGGAGATAATCAGGAAAATACAAACAAAAGTAGTGGTTGCTAAAAAATCTTCTTCTCAAGAACCACTGGGCAGATTATCACCAAACTTACACATAAGGATGAGGATATGTTGTAGATTAAAAATTGTTCAAGGCATTACCCTGGGGCAAAGGGCGTGGTCTCAAGGTCACTTCAAAGTTGACCTAAATTTATATTTCCTTAAATCTTTGATATTTTAGTCATTATAAGGACTAGGATCATCAAATTTTGACAGTTGATGCATCTTAGGACCTTGTGTCAAGTTGTCTCAAAAGTAGGTCACGATGACCTACTTTTTGAATTTTGCAGGTATTTATTTTAAAATTAATTTTGATGCATATCTTGGACACTTTGAAGCCTATGATCATCAAAACTTGTCAGTTGGTGGATCATGGGACCTTGAAATGCGTCAACTGAAAAATAGGTCACCGTGACCTACTTTCTGAATTTTATGGCTTATCATTTATAGATATATTTTAAGTTGTTATTTCAAATACCGAGAGGTTTAGAATCATCAAATCTTGTAAGTTGATGCATCTTGAGGCCTTGAAACATATTTATAAAAAAGTAGGTCACAGTGACCTACTTTTTGAATTTTGCAGATATTCAAATTTCACATTTTCAATTTTAGATGCATATTTTGGGCACTGTAAAACCTAGGATCATCAAACTTTGTCAGTTGATGCGTCTTCAGTCTTCGGTTTGTGTCGACCAAAAAGTAGGTCACCGTGACCTACTTTTGGTATTTGACAGCTAAATTACTATATTTCAGACACTATTTGACCTACAATCATCAAACTTTGTCAGTTGATGCATCTGGAGTCTTCGGAGTGTATCGACCAAAAAGTAGGTCACTGTGACCTACTTTTGGCATTTGACAGTTATATTTATATATTTCAGTCACTAATTGACCTACAATCATCAAACTTTGACAGTTGATGCATCTTGAGTCTACGGAGTGTGTCGACCAAAAAGTAGGTCACCTTGACCTACTTTTGGAATTTGACGGCTATATTTATATATTTCAGATACTATTTGACCTACAGTCATCAAACTTTGTCAGTTGATGGGTCTTGCATGTTCGGAGTTCGCTGACCAAAAAGTAGGTCACCATGACCTACGATTGGAATTTGACAGCTATATTTCAATATTCAGATACTAATTGGCTTAAAATCATCAAACTTTGTCAGTTGATATTTCTTGGGTTCTCAAAATGTGTAAACCAAAAAGTAGGTCACATTGACCTACTTTTTTTGAATTCTTAGGATTTAACTAAAGATTTAGAATACTAAGAGGCTAAGAATAGAAATGGTGGGGTTGTACAATTTATCAGAAGAGCGATTCTAGGCCCTTGGGCCTCTTGTTTGTTCTTTAATCCTGCTAAGAGGTTCCGATGACGCTTTACTATTGCTAACTAAACAGAGCACAATGTTATGTCACTTTACACAAAGCAAAAATTCTAAAGAATGAGTAAAACGATGTTTTAGAGTAACTTTACACAAAGAACAAACTCAAGAAATTTAACAGTCTGTATAGATCTCTAATTTAATGTATAAAACTTACTCTCTCATTGTCACGTCAAAACAAATTATAGATTTTATTCATAGTCAGATTATCTATAATTTTAATCATCACAAGACCCCTGTACAAGGTGTAAATGGACCAATTAGCCATTATATACTCAAGTGTGTCACCTTCACAAATAAGCATGGACATTGTTTCACTGATGTAAACAACTAATTACCACAGTCACACTATCCTCCAGCATTCAACAAAATCCAGGTAATGTCTAAGCGGAAATTATTACAGGCTTGGGTAACGGTGGGTATACACTACCACCACTTCGAGAGATTGAGAGTGAAAAACAATGAAATATGATTTACAGAACCCAACTTCACTTCGAGAGATCGAACGTTTGAGAGATCGATAGTAAATTTGCTTTGCTACAAAGAGAAAAAAATCGGGACCATGATTTCACTTCGAGAGACTGAGAACTTTGACAGATCGAAGTTCGAGCCATTGAGAGTCACCTGTATGTCCTGAACTAAATAAGGTAGATTTTTCATATCTAGTATATATTTCTTTCTTCAAGACCTTTTATTTCATAATATGTTCTTTAACCTTGTGACCTTGAACTCAGAAGTTTGACCCACTTTTAAGAAAACATACCGTTTTAAATATATTCGGAGCTATTTTAGGTTCATCTCTGTGTAATGTGAATTCATTTTCAGTTATGTTGTGATCCTTTAGGGCTAGGATGGGACCACAATATGGGGTTAAAATTTTTCTTGGGAATAAAGATTCATAATTTTTTTTAAAATCACAACAGCTGAAAATGGCATGGCCAAAGTGACTCAGGTAAGCCCATGGACCTCTTATTTACATTTCTTATCGGTAGTATTGTCTCTGAAATGTTGGATGCATGTCAAAGAATTCAACCCCACTGACTTGTAAAACAACTCCGGTTCAATTTTTGAATAATTGTTGACGTTTATACACAACAACACTTACAATAGATCAATTACTTTTCATTTAGTACCTTCATTGTCCCACTGCTGATGTTCTTAATCAGTGCTTTCACACCTTCCTCTACAAATGTCCTGAATGAACTCTTGCCTGAAATTGAGATACATCTTTGGTGAAAATCTTTGAATACTTAGATGTTGATACAAAATTAATACAATTCATATTTTTTTCCTATTTTAATTTTTCAAGGTGAACCAAATAATACAAAAATAATATGTTGATACAAAATTAATACAATTCATATTTTTTTCCTATTTTAATTTTTCATGGTGAACCAAATAATACAAAAATAATATATTGATACATAATTAATACACTTTGTATTTTTTTTGTACTTTTTAAATCCCACTCCATAATGTATTATTTTTGTACTTTGAATTGGGATTTAATACATAAATAATACAAGAGTATAGAAATAATACATCATATGTATAATTTTTGTACTTTTACTAAGAAATAAAGTATATTAAAAATATATTTTTGTGTGTTTCATTATTTAGAAAGTGTATTATTTTTTACCTAATTTGGAACCAAGATTTAGATGGTTCCAAATTTGGTCATTAAAAATATATTTTTTTGTATCATTTTAGTATTATTTTCTTGTATCATTTTCATATTTATTTTCGATATGGGTAGACTCAACTTTTTGGTTAATCAATCATTACAGTAAACTGGAGATACATACATATTAGTTACACACACACATATAAACACACACACATATAAAAACACAGACACACACACACATATATATAAACACATGCACACACACACATATAAACACACACATACACACAAATAAACACATATACATATCAACCATAAATTTCTTTTGCTCTATCTAATTATATTCCCCAAGTGTATTGGTTTTACTATGTTTCAGTCAGAAGATCTTATCATGATTCTATGTTAATAAGGTTTTCTGTTTGATATGAATGACCTTGCTGTTTTCATACTTTTCAATATTATTTTTTTGGCTCCTCTTTTTGTCAGCAGGATTTCTTGGAGATGGTTCTATGTATTTTCAATCAGGGATAATTATAGGGAATGATAATATCTCCAGACAGTTTGTCCATTTATTTTAAAAAATTCACTTCCAGTCATAAATAAGAGGCCCACACGCCTTATCGGTCACCTGAGTACTATTGAAAAAGTATCACTACTCCCAAGGGCTATGAAATCTAGAAAAAAAAAAACCTGTTCTGAATATCTAAGCTAAATTCTAATGTTCAGCAACAGTATAAAACAAGATGTGTTCTTAAACTTCAATGCCCTCAAAAGTGCATACACTAATGAAAGGCTTTACATATATATGTGACAACCAGCCATGAAATTTTGGTTCCAAATGAGGAATTTATCAAAAATGAGATTTTTGCTTTAAAATGACACACACGTATGCCTAATTGCGCATTGAAAATTTTATGGTCTTATCTTGCATGGTTTCGGAGATATGATGTCATAGAATATGATGTATTATGGTGTAGAATTTTATTCACTTCACTTGAAACTCACTGATGCACACATATTTGAAGTCAGTTCTAAACCATGTTATTATGTCTTTGAGCTGAACAATTTTACTACAAGCCCATCAGGCAAGTAAGAGTTCAAAATTTGGTAGCCCAAATAAAATTTTACTAGCCCAAATGAGAATAATTCGACATGATTCAAAATTTCAAGTTTGAACAATTTTACTGAGTATTACAATACAAATCTTTCCATTTCTAACTCAGTCATTTCACAGTCAGATTCTTTAGAATCTCCAATTCAGATTCTTCTATTTCTTCATCATCACTCTCATCCTATTGAAATTAAAAACAAGAGGCTCATGGGCCACATCGCTCATGTGAGTCACCTTGGCCCATATTTAAAGATTTTCCCTATATATTCGCATGTAAAACTTTGATCTCTATTTTGGCCCAACCTACCCCCAGGGGCCATGATGTTTACAAACTTGAATCTGCACTATGTCAGGAAGCTTTCATGTAGATTTGTACTTTCCTGGCCCAGTGGTTCTTGAGAAGATTTTCCCTATATATCTGTATGTTAAACTATGATCCCCTATTGTGCATGGCCCCATCCTATTCCCATGGGTCATGATTTTAAGAAACTTGAATCTGCACTGTGTCAGAAAGCTTTTATGCAAATTTGTACTTTTCTGGCCTAATGGTTTTTGAGAAGATGTTTAAAGATTTTCTCTATATATTTGTATATAAAACTTTGATCCCCTATTGTTGCCCCATCCTACTCCTAGGGGTCATGATTTTAACAAACTTGAATCTGCACTATGTCAGGAAGCTTTCATGTAAATTTGTACTGTCCTGGTCCAGTGCTTCTTGAGAAGAAGATTTTAAAAGATTTCCCCCTATATATTTGCATGTAAAACTTTGATTCCATATTGTGGCCCCATCCAGCCTTTGGAGGTCATGATTTTTTAAAAAGAAACTTGAATCTACACTATGTAAGAAACCTTTCATATAAATTTCAGCTTTTCTGGCCCATTTTAAATGACCCCACTATATTTTTCCATTTTTGTGATTTTCTCCCCTTTGAAGGAGGCATGGCCCTTCATTTGAACAAACTTGAAAGCCCTTCACCCAAGGATGCTTTTTGACAAGTTTGGTTGAAATCGGTCTAGTGGTTCTGGAGAAGAAGTCATGAATGTAAACAGACGACGGACAACAGATGATCAGAAAAGCTCACTTAATAGACCATGGGCTAGTAAAGGTAATGGGGGACCCCCCTAGGGATTTTTGCAAACAAGTATTTTTTGAAAGTACATAGTCCCTAGATTATAAATCAGGTTGTTTGACATTTCTACATGGGGGCGTTTACGAGTTTTGGGGCAAAAAACATGAAATTTGTAAAAATCATAGCCAAAAATTGGAAAAACTCTTCAGATCCGATATAGATGTCATTGACATTTGCCAACAAGTATTTTTTGAAAATACATATTCCCTATATTATAAATCAGGTTATTTGACATTTCTACGTGGGGGCATTTACGAGTTTTGGGGCAAAAAACATGAAATTTGTAAAAATCATACCCAAAAACTGGGAAAACTCTTCAGATCCGATATAGATGTCATTGACATTTGCAAACAAGTATTTTTTGAACGAATATAACCCTTTGTTTATATATAAAGTTGTTTGACATAAATAAGTGAGGGCATTTACTAGTTTTGGGGCTAAAAAATGATTTTTTCTTTAAAAATCAACAAGAAATAGAAAACTCCTTCAGATCCTGTATAGATGACATGGACATTTGAAAACAATTATTTTCTGAAAGTCTGTAACCCTTTAACTATAAATCAGATTGTTAACATTGAGACCTTTTAGATTTTGAGGGCAAAAACCAAAAATTTGTAAAAATATTATGTGAACTAATGTAACCCTTTGATTGACAAGATGTTTGACATAAATAATTGGGGATGTTTACGACTTCTGGGGCTAAAACATGATTTTGTTCTTTAAAAATCGCCGAAAAATGGAAAAGTTCTTCAGATTATTTATAAATAATATGGACCTTTGAAAACAATTATTTTTTGAAAGTATGTAACCCTTAAATTGTGAAAAAGATTGTTTGACATTAATGCAAGGGGACCTTTTCAAGTTTTGGGGCAAACTCATGAAATTTATAATTAAAGTATTGTTTAAAAATGGAAAAACTTCGAGAATCTTACAAACATGATATGGACATTTACAAAAATGTATTTCGCATTAAAGAACTTAACCCCTTGTTTATATATCAAGTTGTTTGACATTAAGGCGAGGTATATGAATTACTGAGTTATTAGTAAGAGATATTCTTGCATGCAATATTAATCCAGAATTTGTAATCACACTGCAAATAGTAGTTTCAAACTTTTGAGTCTGTGAGTAACTTCTACAACCGGCCGCGACAAACTAAGTTGTTTAGAGTTTTCCAAAATTCAGTTTTGCTACCAAATTTTCTTTGTGTTTTTTATTTAGGTTTCAAGTTTTGTAATCACTGTTATATGAATCGGGATAAATGACAAGTATCTCTCTCTGAGCTTTGTCATACTTTCAACCACATAATTCTACACGATATTTATCTCCATATATTCGGATAAAGTCAAATGCCTTTCCATGTTGCTCAAGAATTATATTAATTTTAGGTTCTGACTTGTTTAGATCATCGGACTTGGTGTACATTTTTCTATGGGTTGGATGAAACATTCTCCCCCCCCCCCCCCCCTTTAGCAACCAAATCAATATACTGAACTTTACTTATAGTTGTCCCTTGGGTATCTGGGTTAGAAGGGATAGGTCCTCAGTACCTTTTGCTTTTCTTAAGAGACGAATAATGGGGCAAGAAAACCATTGTCCCGTGGGAATCCAGATTAGAATAGGTCCTCAGTACCCCATTGCTTATTGTAATAGGTGACTAAATGGGACGGTCCTTTGGATGAGATCGCAAAAACCGAGGTCTCGTTTCACAGCAGGTGTGGTATGATAAAGATCCCTCCTTGCTCAATGGCCGTAAGCACCAAGCATATAGGCTTAAATTTTGCAGTCTTTCATCGGCAATGGTGACGCTTCCATATGAGTGAAAAATTATCGAGCAGTATGTTAAACAATATACAAGCAACCAACTAATTTATTGTGTTATAGTCACTTTTATTGTATGCAGATTTTTTTTTAAATGGCTTCTACTGTTTTTGTCACACACTTAACAAGTTTGTGTTTTTCCCTTGTACTCGAGTTTCTGCATTACAGAACAGACATTTATGGGTGAGGAAAGTGTCGATAGTGAACGCACAGATTGAGTGAGCGTCTCTTAGTCTTACAGTTCACTTGACTCGTCAATGCTCAAGTTTAACTCCTAGTAACTAATTAATATTTGTAAATTATTATAACACCAGCGATAGAAACCATGCAAGGCACCATTTAAAGCTAGTAAACAATCTATGCCTTTATTATTCTTGGGACTCTGTCTTATGTGACATCTTTATAAGTAAGCTGAAAATTGAAAAGGTGTTCAATATTACATATGACAATATATTTATTTAACAATTGTAGATTAATACAATTCATTAATCTAAATTATTCATAAATTAGTTTATTGTTTGTAATATGTCATGTTCTCAATAGTTGAGCCATTATTTATCAGGGTTTCCCCCATATTTGCATTGTATACTCAAAAGTAATCCATGTGCTTTCTTTTTATTGATTATACACATTTATGGGCTTCCATACATTAGATATATTGTGTGAGACATGGAAATGTGGACAACGATTTTTATGTTGAAAGTTATATTTACTAACTCAAGATTGTATATATATCATATAAAGATAGGGTCTATGGACTAAGTATCTAGGAATGAACAGTTTTTCATACTGTTTATTTAGTATTGAACATGATAATAGGTACATGTTATTTTGGGAATGTAGTATACACTGTATAATTTCGTAAGACATGAATTTGTAGACATTTAAAAATATGTATCACTTTCCTTAATACACTGTTTTCTATTTTTCATACTTATTTCTCACAAATGTCCTCTCTGAGAAGTCCCTATCCCGTTGTTTGTGTTTACAATGTGTCGTCTTTAATGCGATATGGAACACCGTAACAGCCATGTTGAATTTGCCAATTTTTTTTATAAATTCAAATGGCCATATCTTGAAAATGCCCCAACATAAATTTATCAAACAACCTTCATTTACCTTTATTTTATACACACTTTCAAAAAATCATAGTGTAGAAAAATCCCTAGAGGGGGGGAGGTAATGTGTTACTGGCCCATGGTCTATGCCCTTACAGAAATGAGATGTACCCGAAAGGTACCTAAAATGTATCTGTAAGGTACCCGAAGCAACTTTTTCCCTGAAAAAGGTACCCAAAAAGTACCCGCAAAAAACTTAGCCATTTTTCGACAGTACCCGGAACGTACCCGACTATTGTAAAAAGTACCCAAAATGTACCCAGATTAAAAATTGAAAAGTTAAAATGTACCTGAAATGTACCCAACAGAAAAATATAAATGTTCAAATGTACCCGAATTGTACCCAGGGTATCAATTAAAGAAGTTAAAATGTATTCGATATGTACCCACTTTAAAGTTACTAAGTTGAAATGTACCCGAAATGTACCCAACAAAAAATATTAATGTTGAAATGTTTACCAGATATGTACCCTGGGTAAATTAAAAAGTTAAATTGTACCCGTAATGTACCAACTTTAAATGTGACTATTGAAAATGTACCCGAAATGTACCCATTTAAATAAACCTTGTAATTTCACAACAGATACAAATAATATGAAAATAAACATTAAACAATTTCACAACTGATTTTGAAATAAGAAAGCTTTTATAGTCAATTGTACCAGCATTATGTACCCAACTTCAGTCTGGCATGTTTTTTTTTTTTTTATTGATGTATGTATGTTTTAGACATTTTTTGTTTAAAAAAAAAAATAAATATATATATATATATATATATATATATATATATATATATATATATGAAATAGTGCAAATCCTGTTGATGTTAATGAATTTTAATTTATCTATAAAAAGGTTTTTTTTGTTCTGCCATTAAGGTAGCTATAGTATTAAAGAAAATCTGAAGGATTACATGAAGGGATCCATCCCTAAACCTCTAAATGGAAAGCTATTTTCCATTTTTAAAAACATAACAATCAAAAATAAATAATTGTAGAGACCTAGTAGTAAGATACTCTTTTGAACTTGATAATGCTACATGATTGTTAGTCTGCAGCAATTTCATAAGAAAAAATTATATATATGTGTGTGTGTGGTAAACAATCTGTATATATCATAATACATACATATATAGATCTATCTGTATATGACTTTTTTTTTTTTTTTTTATTTATTTGGGGGGGGGGTGTTTTTTTTTAAAAATATTGATATACACTGTATGTCAAAAGATGTCCCTGCAGAAGGAAATTATTGAAGATCATCATATTATTTTTATAAACTAGTTAACTTATTAATTAATTAACCAATCAATTCAGAGCGGGTCTTCACAGTACTTGGCTCTAACAACCGTAAATTGAGATCGGGTTCCTGATAAAAAGCATCGGGTGTGCACTCCGAGTTCCCGCGCAGACGCCATGTTTATGATGTTGTGACATACCGTAAACTTTATGAACAGACAAAGAATAGCCTTCAACAGGGACCCGAGGGATTTTGTGGTGTTATCCTGAAGAGACTCCCAACCATTAAGTGAGTGATTTACACACTAGTGTATTTTGTAGATTCTTTGACTTCATGCCAGTCATGATCACTGATAATCCGAAATTCCTCCGATTCTTATCCCTTTCACATTTGTGTCTGATGATCTTCACTGCACATAACATATAGAGAAAGCAAGGGTAACAGTCAGAGGTATCTTGAATTATGTAACTCATGTGTCTTTTGTAAAGTAGGACAATGGAATTGGCTAACTAGTCTAAATGCGTCTATTGTCGGACACTTAAGACGATTTTCATTTTCTACCCGGCACTTGATAACCCGCGATTTGCATCAACTAGATATATACTCGCTAGACACAGCAATGCTATTTCATTTGTAACACCTCATAGTTTAACAACTCTTATTATGTACAAAGCAGGTCAAACTGAAATAACTTAAGTAACGTCGGCATTATGTTAAAATCAGCTCGATCCGCTCCTTTATTTTTATGTTGTCGCAATACGAGGAGCGGATCGAGGAGCTGGTTTTAATCAGATTGGTCCGAAGGAACAGTAAGAGTTATCAATTGACAAGTAAAAATTTAATTTGATAGCACAAGTGACCAGTGATTAGAAATATTTATTTATTGTCCTGTAATTTGGTTATTGGAAGGTCTTTGGTATCCTTTGATTATTTACAATTTCATTTCTCTTTCAGAATATAATTCATGATAGATACAGAATTTATATGGTGTGACTAATGACCAGACTGGTTTTAATATGCCATTCTGAGAATTACACTATGCAGACCTGGATCAATGTTTATATAGTTCCAAAATGAGTTTACTCTGAATGACACTTCAGTTCATGCACGTTTTAGGTAAGTCCAATGAGACTACTAGGCCTATATGTATAGTGGATGGGAAGTCCATGACCCTGATATGTCTTAAATTTGTCTGACAGCAAGTCAAATTGGGATGACTAATTCCACTATCAGTTTCAAATCACTGATTTAATTTGAACAGATCATACAAACTGTTTCTATTAATTTTAAATAGATATATAACATGCCCACAAAATAATTGCATTATTATTTTTTTTAGAATGTACGTCATCAATGTTCTCCCAAAGGAAAGTGAGCAAAAACTTATCCAGAGAATCAACAGCACATTTTTGTGAAACTTTTTAAAATGCACAGGTAATATTGCTGTTAAAATATTTTGTATCATATGATCTGTAATAAAATATAAGTGGCATATTGATGTAACTTTAACTTAGTTATAACTTTTCAACTAAAATGGGTAGGGATTTTATGTTTGCCATTTTTATTCTTTGTGACAAGAAAATATTTTTTAATATATATACAAACTGTACATATAAGTACCTCATTAATGACCTTTTGACCTACTAAGGCTTTCTGATGGTACCAAATTTAATCTTCTGACCTTGACATGAATTTTGACCTACTTGTCTTGAAAACCGTTAAGTTTAGGGGCATCCATGGTTCACATTCATGTCTTGTTGCTGTTCAGACTATGAAAAGATGTTTCTGTTAAGAATGATTATCTAACACAACCATTTAATGCAAAGTTAGATAAGTTAAAATATTTTCATTGCAATCTTGGTATTGTATTGCATGTGTTAATCATTTATGATGAAAATGTTTTTTTTTAAATTTCTTTCATTTATGCACTTATTTACATGTATTTGTTAGATTTTAATCGAATTAATAATAAAGGAACAATATCCAAGAAAATATAATATATAAGTATATTTAATTTAGAAAGTTAAAAGAGACGAAACGGGTGTAAAATAAAGATAATTTAAAGCGTCAAGTCAACTGAATTAAAGACAAAGAAAAGTGCAGTAAACTACATTCGTATTGTGATTTGGTTTTATTATATTTCATTAAATGGGTTTTTTTTTTTTTGCAGGAGAAATAGGATTACGAAGAAGAGAAGCTTTGTCATAATTTTTTATAGTATGAATTAAATGCAATTTCTCATATATTAAGATTCTTCATTTTTTCAGGACACATGGTTGGTAATATTCATGAAAACTAGCAGAACTCCAGTACATTTGAAGTGTTAGTCAAGCATACTTTAGGAGAGGCAAGCAAAGTCTGGAAAATGCCATAAATGGTACCCGAAAAGGGCCTAAAATGGCACCCAGAGTGTACTTAAAATGGTACTTACGCTGTACCCGGAATGTACCCAAAACGTACCTAAAATGGCACCGGGTTTGTGCCTAAAATTGTACCCGTAAAGTACCTATAATGTACCTAAAATGTACCCAGTTTGTACCTAAAAACTGTCTAAATTGGTAACCGGATTTTACCAATAATGTACCTAAATAGTACCTATAATAGTAGCAGAATTGTACCTAAAATGTACCAGAAAAGTTTCTGAAATGGTACCTGGATTGTACCTGAAAAGTACCTAAAGTGTACCTGGGTTGTATCAACAATGTACCCATAATGTACCCTGAAAATGTATCAAAGAAATGTACCCAAAAAGTACCCCAAAATGGGAACAACAATGTTGACAAAATTGTACCTAAAAGGTACCCCAAAAATTAAAACCTTAAAAAGTTGTACGGGAAAGAAAATGTACCCGAAAAAGTACCCGCCTCCAGCTAAAAATATTTTTAAAGTCCGGTTCCAAAAAGGGTAGACTTTTAGGTACCCTTTAGGTACATTCTGGGTATCTTTTGGGTACTTTCCGGGTACTTTTTAGTGTACCCGAAGCGTACCCAAAGTGTGTACCCAAAAATATTGTACCCAGAAGGTACCCTAAAAATTGATACTTGGAAAGTTGGAAATAATAAGGTACCCAAAAGGTACCCCGGAAAATTTTAACTTAGACAGTTGCATGGGAAAGAACAATGTACCCGAAAATGTACCCGTCTGCAGCTAGAAATATTTTCAAAGTCCGGTTCCAAAAAGGGTATACTTTTAGGTACATTCCAGGTACCTTTTGGGTACACTCCGGGTACTTTTAGGTGTACCTAAAGTGTACCCGTAAAGTACCCAAAGTGTACCCAAATTGTACCTGTAATGTATCCAAAATGTACCCAAAAGTGTACCCAACAAAGGTACCTAAAATGTACCTTTTTTCTGTAAGGGTGAGCTTTCAGCTCAGGTTAGCTAACTAGGGTTGTTAACTAATGCTCACACATTCTGAACATCGGAGGCATCTGGTCGTGGTTTTACTTTGGGGCAAAATATTTATGTCAGTTACTATTTTCGTGTTCACTTTAAGAATCAATTCAATAATTGTCCAAGCTGGACACTAACTTTAAATTTGCAACGTTTTGCTTTCTGTACCAGTGCAAAATACGAGAACATCATTGTATTCAAGCTAGGACCGGTTCTTCTGCAAGAATGCTAACATCTTGTTTGTCACTTTGTTTCCTCATACTTCCTCTTAGCACCAACTTTCTCCTCCTCTGTAAGAACAGGCTATTTTACTGATTTCCTACCAGGAGTTGCACCCTAGCAGCAGAATCATAATTCCTGCTGGAAATATGTACTGGCCCACTGGGCATGTGTGTCAATTATTTATGGCAGCCCGATTCCGATTTTACTAGCTACGGTCATCGGACTACTGCTTAATTTCTAAGACTGACATGAACTTACTGTTCTGGGAGAAACAAAACATGGCATGAGCCTTGTTTACATAACAAAAAATTGTGAGTGCTGTATCTCTCTTGTAACTCAACAACTGAGATTCAAATTTCTGCTGACCATTAGAAATACCTTAGTTAAGAATTGTAAACATTAACAAGAGACCCACAGGCCTTATTGATCACCTGAGTACTAGTGAAAAAGTATCACTACTCCCAAGGGCTATGAAATCTAGAAGAAAAAAATCCTGTTCTGAATATCTAAACTAAATTCTAATGTTCAGCAACAGTATAAAACAAGATGTGTAAAATTACCATTTTTTCTACATCCTTTTCTGCTATTCCTAAGTATGCATTTAGATTTTATACAGTATATCAGCAAACTTACAGATAAATACTGTGTACTAAGTTTGGCTCCTCCCTGGGGTCAGAACCCCAACCCCGGTGATCATCAAATTTACAATGTTGGTAAAAGACTACCTGCTATATCTATTTAGTTTCAATTTAATATCAATAACACTAAAGAAGATGCTATTTAAGTGTTTTACACATAAACACTATATAGTAAGTTTGGCCCCGCCCTGGGGTCAGAACCTCTACCCCGAGGATCACGAAATTTACACTTTTGGTGGAGGCTTTCCTGCTCTACATCACTAGGCATTTAGTTTTTCTTAAACATGTGCAGTTGTAGAGAAGAAGATTTTCGAAAATTGGTCAATTTTGGGCAGTTTTTGCCCTGCCCCTAAGGCCTCAGGGGTGCAGGAATCCTGAAATTTACAATTTATGTCCCTCTTGTCCTAAAGATGCTTCATACCAAATTTGAAAAGAATTGGAATGATAGTTATCTAGAAGTAAAAAATGTTTATTGTTCACACATTTAATAACTGACCATTTTGGCCCCACCCTGATACCAAAACCCCTACCCCTGGGATCATCAAATTTACAATTTTGGTAAAGGACTACCTGTTTATTCTAAATATCTATTGAGTTTCAATAGCACTAAAGAAGATGTTATTTAAGTGTTTTACACATAAACAATTTATACCAAGTTTGGCCCCGCCTGGGGTCAGAACCGTATCCCTGGGATCATGAAAGTTACAATTTTGGTAAAGGCCTTCCTGCTCTACATCACTATGCATTTAGTTTTTCTTAAACATATGCAGTTGTAGAGAAGAAGATTTTCGAAAATTGGTCAATTTTGGGCAGTTTTTGCCCTGCCCCTAAGGCCTCAGGGGTGCAGGAATCCTGAAATTTACAATTTATGTCCCTCTTGTCCTAAAGATGCTTCATGCCAAATATGAAAAGAATTGGAGTGGTAGTTATCAAGAAGAAGTTAAAAATGTTCAATTGTTAACGCATGACGCACGTCGCACCACTACGGACGACAACCAATTGCAATAGGTCACCAGAATAAACTCAGGCGACCAAAAATATGGAAAATAAAATTTGAAAATTTTCAGCTAAAATCGTGTGCATGCCCCTTTAAAGAAAATATCATTTAAATGTATTACATATATCCATTATAAATACTGTACCAAGTTTGGCCTGGAGTCAGAATCTCTACCCTGGGGATCATGAAAAAACAAGGTACGATTGTATACATAAAAAGGCCCAAAAAATTTCTCTCTTTAAATTGTGTCTGGAATTAACCTAAATCAGCATTTTAGGAAAGTAAAATATATGCCAGGTATACTATGTCAACAAAATCAGAATGATATTCCTAAATGGATAGCATTATGACATCATGAATAAGACATTTCCCGCTTTTTTCTCAAAAGAAGCCTGAAAACTGTCAATGTCATACAGATTATTGCTCAGGAAAAGATGTGCGCATTTGTCGAGCAACATGAAAATGATACATTTTGTGTATTATTTTAAGATGAAAATCATGCTTGAATATGAAATTGCTCGACGCATGTGCTGTAACACTATGCTTTCTGAAAGGAAAACCACCTGAATTTGTGGATATTTTCATTGAAAATGGCATTTTTGCTATTTTGTGCCAACTTCAAGCTCTCGGCATATGACACAAACCATTTTGCTGATCAAACTGAGCGAATTTTGGGTTTACTAATCTATTCCTTATTTGAATGCCAGGGTTTGAGCTCCAAGTGAAATCATCGATATTTTGGGCCAGATGACTTTAGAAACTGTACCTACTTCTTTACAAATTTGATAGAGGCATTTGTGCTCTACATGACTGCATTAGTTTTTCTTACAGATATGCAGTTGTAGAGAGGATGGTTTTTGAAGATTAATCAACTCTTTTGGCAGTCCCTAAGGAGTCCTGAAATTTACAATTTATGTTCCCCTTGTCCCAAAGATGCTTCATATCCAATTTGAAAAGAATTCGAAGGGTACTGTATATATACTCACCTATAAGTAGAAATTTTAGTCTATGTCTGACTTATAGGTGAGTCCTAAGAAGATTGGGATTTTTCTGGATGTCGTAATGTGAAGTATTTTTTTTAACAACTCTGACAATTAACAAGATTATTTTGAATAAAAAGTCCTAGCTCAAAAACTGCGACAGAAGGTAGATAGACAAACCAAGACTTCTGTGTGTAAAATACATGTATTTCCCAAAATTTGATCAATGCAAGTTAAAAAGCCTGAAAATTTTAATCATCAAAGTAAATAAAAAAAATGTTGAGAATCAAAATCCTTGCACTATTCACAATCTTCAAGTTATTTACAAAGGCTTTAGCTGCAAAACTGTGAGAGAAGTTAAAAGGAAAAACCATGCCCTTTATTTAATCTGATATTTCCTTAAAACAGACCAAGTTCCAACAGCCCGTAATTTTCTCAAAAATTGAAAAAAATCAAAATCCCTGCCACATGTATATCTTCCATACCAATACAAATACTCTGTAAAATAAGGTCCTCCCTAGAAAATTGTGGGAGGAGATACAGACAAATCATGTACTATCTAGTATTCAATATTTCCTCAACTAAATTCGACAACATGTAATTTTCTCATAAATTGAAGAAAATCAAAATCCCGGTCACATGCAAACCTTTGATATCCATACAAATACTCTGTAAAACAAGAGGCCCATGGGCCACATTGCTCACCTGAGTCACCTTGGCCCATATTTAAAGATTTTCCCTATATATTCACATGTAAAACTGAGATCCCCTATTATGGCCCCATCCTACCCCAGGGGGCCATGATTTGAACAAACTTGAATATGCACTATCTTAGAAAGCTGCCATGTATATTTGAACTTGTCAGGACCAGTGGTTCTTGAGAAGAAATTTTTTAAAGATTTTGATATATTCTCATGTAAAACATTGATTATTTATTGTGGTCCCACCCTACCCCCATGGGGCATGCTTTTAACAAACTTGAATCTGCACTATGTCAGAAAGCTGCTTCCACGTAAATTTGAACTTGCTTGGCCCAGTGGTTCTTTCCCAGAGAATTTGCATGTAAAACTTTTGATTCCCTATTGTGGCCCCAACCTACACCCGGCACAATAAATTTAACAAACTTGAGTCTGCACTATAACAGAAAGCTGCCAGGTAAATTTGAACTTTTCTGACCAAGTGATTCCTGAGAAGATTTTTAAATAATCCCACCCTATTTTTGCGATTAGTGATTATCATCTTCACTTGAACAAACTTGAATCCCCTTCACCCAAGAATAATTTGTTCCAAGTTTGATTGAAATTGGCCTACTGGTTCTGGAGAAGAAGATTTTTAAAACTTGTCAGCGTGTTTTTGCTCTTATCTCCCCTTGGAGAAGGGTAATGCCCCTCATTTTAGCAAACTTGAATCTTCTTCCCTCAAGGATGATTTGTGCCAATTTTGGTTGAAATTGACCAAGTGGTTCTGGAGAAGAAAATGAGAATTTGATAAGTTTACAACGACAGACAATGAAAAGTTTTGATCGAAAACTCACTTGAGCCTTTGGCTAAGGTGAGCTAATAAGAAGGTTCTCATTTGAATTAGACAAATCATGTACTCTCTATGTAATACTTCCTCAAAACTGACACAGCTCAACAACCTGGAATTTTCTCAAAAATTAAAGAAAATCAAAATCTTTGCTACATGAACATCTTCAATACCTGGTCATACAAACACTCTGTAAAATATGGTCATCACTTGAAAATTTCTGGAGGACTTCATCAGACAAATTATGTACCCTCCATAAAATGTTAATTTTCAAATAAAGGGACAAAACTCCTTCAGCTTGATATGTGACAGAGAAATGAAAATAGAAACAGAAAACCCTGAACAGATGGACGGATAGACATTGCTGTACCATAATACGTTCCGTCTAAAGACAGGTGTATAAAAATGTTCAATTCTTGACACATTTAATCACTGACCATCTTGGCCCTTGTCTGATACCAAAACCCCTAAAACATCAAATTTACAATTTTGGTAGACTACCTGCTCTCTCTAAATACAGTGGAACCCCGTTATTACGTTTTCCATTTTGTCACGATAAAATAACGTAATACCGGGGGCAACGTAATAAACGTTCCCAGTTAAATCCGTTAAAAATATCATTTGGAAATTGTATATCGTCCGTTGGTACTCCGTGAAGGGGTGTGTGAATATATCTTTACTGTTTCTTTGTTTAAAAGACTATGATACTTTGTTTTATTTACATCTTATCTTTAATGTCCGTAATTCTTCATGTTCTTATCCCTTTTCTTTATTTCGGTGTAGGATACATAAGGATGTTTTGATAAACGTTGCTTTTTCTGCATTCGTTTGGACTGCCATTTTGTTCAACTTTAAAACAATGCGTTCATGTAAATTTCTCTCAATAACTCGTTCCGGTTCGTATTCAACATTCGTATTGAAAAATAACAAAACATAGTTTTTATTAAGTTCTCTAATTACACAATACACAACACAATAAAAAAAATCCCACCCAAAAAACAACAAAACTATAGACACAAAACGCACACGATACCCAACACTTGCACACTTCTCACCAACGATAAACATGCACGGAGAACAATTTAAGCGCAATCCACATAAAAAAAAATATATAATGATGCACGAAGATTTCATTTATAACGCTAAATGATGGCACTAAAATCACGTGCGCATCAAGGGATTTTAAAATATTTACTGAGGTAAATGCCGTGCACAAATCGGCCAATAGATTGGTGTATGTATGGACGAGATTTACGAACACCCAAGCTGCATGTCCAAACAACGAACAATTTTTTAATTGAACACCTTTAGTCACCTATGTCCAAGCAGTTACCCAAGCGGTTGTAACATTGCTACGATAAATTTTGTCTTTCTTGTTTGGTACCAAAGCTGTCCGTGAATAGAGTTTTAATAGCGAAGGTAATCACACTATGCTGAACACGCAGGTGGTTGAGAAATTATTTCTTTGATTATCAAAATATGAAAAATGAAGTAAATTTCATAGAGTACAATTTCTAAATAAACATAATTTAATTGTTTATCACTGGCTTCTATACGGGGTATTCACCTGTATTGATGTCGCTAGATCTATCGAAGCGTGATCAGTCAAGCGTCTCTAATCCCCAAACAGACCAGGAAATTTACGTGGTGACTGCCTCAGGCAGTCAAGGTGTGAATGGCTTATTATTTTGAGAATCACTATTGAATAATTAGGGGTTTATTACGTTTTTGTCGGAATATTTACAACGTAATACCAAGTCCCGGCATTTTAGGACAACGTAATAACGAGGTCTATTTTATATAGGTTTGTTAAGAAATGGTTTTGTGCTTTGAAATTCCAACGTAATATGCGGACTAACGTAATAAAGGGGGAACGTAATAACGGGGTTCCACTGTATTCATTTTATCCCGTGTCACAGCAGGTGTGGCACAATGAAGATCCCTCCCTGCTCAATAAGCGCCGAGCATAGGTCTAAATTTTGCAGCCCTCCACTGGCAATGGTGACATCTCCATACAAGTGAAAGATTCTCGAGAGGGATGTTAACAATATGTAAAGGATATAAGACAAAAACTGTCCATTCTGTGAGAGAAAAAACTGATTGAGGCCCGTAGGGCCGAGATCAGTTCTTTCTCTCACAGAATGGACAGTTTGAGGCTTATATCCTACTTAAAACATTACATCTTTTGTTCTAAGAATGGACAGACTCAGGTAAACCCATTGACAATAATAATTATGAATAAAGCTATTTTTGAATAGTCTGACAATATAACCAGTCTTGCGTAGAATTCTGTTTCTTTTGTTCACTTATTGGACAGTGTCAGGTAAGTAGTCTTCTACTGCAGGTTTTATATTCACTCTTGCTATAGTACTGAGCCATATCAACATGTCTTCCTCTGATGGGGATAGCATTTTCATTGCACAATCAAAAAGGATTTTAGTGACAGTACTGCAAATATTATCTTAATGAGTGTTATATTCTGGATATGGAGGGTGAGAAAGTTATGGAGCCAAATTTTGATCTGAAAAGCATTGTGTTTTCGAATATTTGGATGAGGAAATAATTAAAGCTGACATGAATTAATAAATATAGTATAATTCTATATGTCCGCCATATTTCTTTGCTAATCCGCCATATTAGTTGGATATTCTATTGTTATATGTATCAGGGTTCGCATGGTATATAAGGGGACGAGTTTTGCTACGCTTCACTTCACATCAGTGTCTTCGATTTACCTGTGCGGGTAGCTTCGACAGGTAACACATACATCTCCGATACTAATTTACAGGACATCAAGAAGAAATGAAATCTCGTTTGGAACACCACGCAGTGCTCAATCCATTTAGTAGTTTCAATTTAGTATCAAAAGCAGTAAAGAAAATGTTTTTAAGTGTTTTACACATAAATACTATATAACAAGTTTGGCCCCGCCCTGGGCTCAGAACCCCTACCCTGGGGATCATGAAATTTACAATTTTGGTAGAGGCCTTCCTGCTCTACATCACTATGCATTTAGTTTTTCTTACATGTGTGTGGTTCTTGAGAAGATTTTCGAAAATTGGTCAATTTTGGACAGTTTTTGCCCCGCCCCTAAGGCCCCAGGGCTGCAGGAATCTTGAAATTTACAATTTATGTCCCCCTTCTTTCAAAGATGCTTCATACCAAATTTGAAAAGAATTGGAATGATAGTTATTAAGAAGAAGTTAAAAATGTCTATTGTTTACACATTTAATAACTGACCATTTTGGCCCCACCCTGATACCAAAACCCCTACCCCTGGAATAATCAAATTTACAATTTTGGTAAAGGACTACCTGTTCTTCCTAAATATCTATTTACTTTCAATTTAGTATCAATAGCATTAAAGAAGATGTAATTTAAGTGTTTTCCACATAAACACTATATAACAAGTTTGGCCCCGCCCTGGGCTCAGAACCCCTACACCCCGGGGATCATGAAATTAACAATTTTGATAGAGGCCTTCCTGCTCTACATCACTATGCATTTAGTTTTTCTTACATGTGTGTGGTTCTTGAGAAGAAGATTTTTGAAAATTGGTCAATTTGGGGCAGTTTTTGCTCCACCCCTAGGGCCCGAGGGGTGCTGGAGTCCTGAAATTTACAATTTATGTCCCCCTTGTCCCAATGATAATTCATACCAAATTTCAAAAGAATTGGACTGGTAGTTATTAAGAAGAAGCTAAAAATGTTCAATTGTTAACGCACGACGACGGACGAAAACCAATTGCAATAGGTCACCTGAGTTTACTCAGGTGACCTAATAAAAATTGGATCCCCTATTGTGGCCCCACCCTGCTCCTGGGAGCTATGATTTTAAGAAACTTGAATCTGCACTGTCAGGAAGCTTACATGCAAATGTAAACTTTTCTGACCCAGTGGTTCTTAAGATGATCTGATTTTCCCTACATATTTGGATGTAAAATTTTGTGGCCCCATCCTACCCCCAAGGGCCATGATTGTAACAAACTTGAATCAGCACTATGTCAGGAAGCTTTCATGTAAATTTGTACTTTCCAGGCCCAGTGGTTCTTAAGAAGATTTTAAATGATTTTCCCTATATATTCATATTCAAACGTTGATCCCTTATTGTGGCCCTATTCTACCCCTGGGGACCATAATTTTCACAAACTTGAATCTGCATTATGTAAGGAAGTTTTCATGTAAATTTGTACTTTCCTGGCCCAGTGGTTCTTGAGGAGAAGATTTCAAAGATTTTCCCTATATATTCGCATGTAAAACTTTGATTCCCTATTGTGGCCCCAAACTACCCCCAGGGGTTAAGGTTAAAAGACACTTTAAGGCACTATGTCAGGAAATTTTCATGTAAATTTCAGCTCTTCTGGCCCAGTGGCAGAGCTGCCAACATTATGAAATGGAAAATAGTAAGGCGAGGCCCCCTGCCGTAGGAGATCTTTTAAGAATAAAGATGCAATTTTAGACATATTTCATATCCAAATTTAATGAATTTAGACATACTAATTGTTATGCATTTTACAACTGCAGAAGGTCAAATACATCTTTTATTGATTTTATTTTCTTGGGTATAAAACCTTGTTACTTTAGTATACTATATAATTTTACAGTTACTATGTCAGTTATTATGGCAAGTTTTTTAATGTCATTTTCT